>NC_059425.1:9147981-9365481 GCF_021028975.2 Sphaerodactylus townsendi | reverse complement strand
CCAACCCGACTCAGCTTTCGAGGATCACGACGTGCCACCCTCGCTGGAGCAGAAATTTAGGAATTAAGGCCCATACTAAGCCGATTGTGCACTCTACGTTTTCCACACACACACCTGTGGCGCACCCCCCCCCCCCACCACCACACACATTTACCTTAGTTCAGCCTGAAAGTGGAGGCTGGAAAAGTGGCCTGTTCACTTGAGGCTGAAAATGGCCTAGTAGGAACTACACTTCCCAGGAGACCTTGGGACTCGCAAGGTCTCCTGGGAAGTGTAGTTCCCTTCAGGCCATTTTCAGCCTCAAGTGAACAGGCTGCTTTTCTGGCCTCCACTTTCACACTAAACTAAGGTAAGTGTGTGTGTGTGGGGGGGCACCTGGGGGCGATTTTCCAACCCCCCAGGCGCACGCCCGGTATAATGCACATCTCCCTGTCCCCCTGATAGCTCCGCCTCTGCTTCTGAGCCCTTGATCGTGGATGGCAAAAGGGAACTCCGCCCCGAGGCCGGGGAGAAGACACCTACGGATTTCCTTGATCAGTAAGGAAATGAGCCCGTCGTCGATGAAGATCCGTCCGCCGACCTTGACAACCTTCGGCAGGTTGGCGTAATCGACCCAGACGGCCCGCTGGTCACAGCACTGCTGGAACGCTGGGTCTGTGGTCACGATCATCTGAGATCCCTTCACCAGCTCCACTTCCTTGTCCTCCCCCTGAAGACGCAAGTTCAGAACGTGAGCGGCTGTTTCATAACAACAGGAATAACAATATCAACAGCACCTTGCATTTCTAGATCAGCGAGGTACTCCAGGCCGTCTCTCACTTGTACTAATATTACAACTCCTTCTACTCCTTCTATTAGCACTTCTATCACTATTACTATTTCTACTACTTCTACTACATGTGTTTCTATTGTTTTTACAACCATTTCTTCAACTGCTGCTTCTTCCCTATAAAAAACTATTGTAAAGGTGAAGAATAAATCGAAATAATAATATGGGGGGTGGGGGGGGGGGGGGGTGGGGGGGGGGGGGGGTGGGGGGGGGGGGGGGTGGGGGGGGGGGGGGGTGGGGGGGGGGGGGGGTGGGGGGGGGGGGGGGTGGGGGGGGGGGGGGGTGGGGGGGGGGGGGGGTGGGGGGGGGGGGGGGTGGGGGGGGGGGGGGGTGGGGGGGGGGGGGGGTGGGGGGGGGGGGGGGTGGGGGGGGGGGGGGGTGGGGGGGGGGGGGGGTGGGGGGGGGGGGGGGTGGGGGGGGGGGGGGGTGGGGGGGGGGGGGGGTGGGGGGGGGGGGGGGTGGGGGGGGGGGGGGGTGGGGGGGGGGGGGGGTGGGGGGGGGGGGGGGTGGGGGGGGGGGGGGGTGGGGGGGGGGGGGGGTGGGGGGGGGGGGGGGTGGGGGGGGGGGGGGGTGGGGGGGGGGGGGGGTGGGGGGGGGGGGGGGTGGGGGGGGGGGGGGGTGGGGGGGGGGGGGGGTGGGGGGGGGGGGGGGTGGGGGGGGGGGGGGGTGGGGGGGGGGGGGGGTGGGGGGGGGGGGGGGTGGGGGGGGGGGGGGGTGGGGGGGGGGGGGGGTGGGGGGGGGGGGGGGTGGGGGGGGGGGGGGGTGGGGGGGGGGGGGGGTGGGGGGGGGGGGGGGTGGGGGGGGGGGGGGGTGGGGGGGGGGGGGGGTGGGGGGGGGGGGGGGTGGGGGGGGGGGGGGGTGGGGGGGGGGGGGGGTGGGGGGGGGGGGGGGTGGGGGGGGGGGGGGGTGGGGGGGGGGGGGGGTGGGGGGGGGGGGGGGTGGGGGGGGGGGGGGGTGGGGGGGGGGGGGGGTGGGGGGGGGGGGGGGTGGGGGGGGGGGGGGGTGGGGGGGGGGGGGGGTGGGGGGGGGGGGGGGTGGGGGGGGGGGGGGGTGGGGGGGGGGGGGGGTGGGGGGGGGGGGGGGTGGGGGGGGGGGGGGGTGGGGGGGGGGGGGGGTGGGGGGGGGGGGGGGTGGGGGGGGGGGGGGGTGGGGGGGGGGGGGGGTGGGGGGGGGGGGGGGTGGGGGGGGGGGGGGGTGGGGGGGGGGGGGGGTGGGGGGGGGGGGGGGTGGGGGGGGGGGGGGGTGGGGGGGGGGGGGGGTGGGGGGGGGGGGGGGTGGGGGGGGGGGGGGGTGGGGGGGGGGGGGGGTGGGGGGGGGGGGGGGTGGGGGGGGGGGGGGGTGGGGGGGGGGGGGGGTGGGGGGGGGGGGGGGTGGGGGGGGGGGGGGGTGGGGGGGGGGGGGGGTGGGGGGGGGGGGGGGTGGGGGGGGGGGGGGGTGGGGGGGGGGGGGGGTGGGGGGGGGGGGGGGTGGGGGGGGGGGGGGGTGGGGGGGGGGGGGGGTGGGGGGGGGGGGGGGTGGGGGGGGGGGGGGGTGGGGGGGGGGGGGGGTGGGGGGGGGGGGGGGTGGGGGGGGGGGGGGGTGGGGGGGGGGGGGGGTGGGGGGGGGGGGGGGTGGGGGGGGGGGGGGGTGGGGGGGGGGGGGGGTGGGGGGGGGGGGGGGTGGGGGGGGGGGGGGGTGGGGGGGGGGGGGGGTGGGGGGGGGGGGGGGTGGGGGGGGGGGGGGGTGGGGGGGGGGGGGGGTGGGGGGGGGGGGGGGTGGGGGGGGGGGGGGGTGGGGGGGGGGGGGGGTGGGGGGGGGGGGGGGTGGGGGGGGGGGGGGGTGGGGGGGGGGGGGGGTGGGGGGGGGGGGGGGTGGGGGGGGGGGGGGGTGGGGGGGGGGGGGGGTGGGGGGGGGGGGGGGTGGGGGGGGGGGGGGGTGGGGGGGGGGGGGGGTGGGGGGGGGGGGGGGTGGGGGGGGGGGGGGGTGGGGGGGGGGGGGGGTGGGGGGGGGGGGGGGTGGGGGGGGGGGGGGGTGGGGGGGGGGGGGGGTGGGGGGGGGGGGGGGTGGGGGGGGGGGGGGGTGGGGGGGGGGGGGGGTGGGGGGGGGGGGGGGTGGGGGGGGGGGGGGGTGGGGGGGGGGGGGGGTGGGGGGGGGGGGGGGTGGGGGGGGGGGGGGGTGGGGGGGGGGGGGGGTGGGGGGGGGGGGGGGTGGGGGGGGGGGGGGGTGGGGGGGGGGGGGGGTGGGGGGGGGGGGGGGTGGGGGGGGGGGGGGGTGGGGGGGGGGGGGGGTGGGGGGGGGGGGGGGTGGGGGGGGGGGGGGGTGGGGGGGGGGGGGGGTGGGGGGGGGGGGGGGTGGGGGGGGGGGGGGGTGGGGGGGGGGGGGGGTGGGGGGGGGGGGGGGTGGGGGGGGGGGGGGGTGGGGGGGGGGGGGGGTGGGGGGGGGGGGGGGTGGGGGGGGGGGGGGGTGGGGGGGGGGGGGGGTGGGGGGGGGGGGGGGTGGGGGGGGGGGGGGGTGGGGGGGGGGGGGGGTGGGGGGGGGGGGGGGTGGGGGGGGGGGGGGGTGGGGGGGGGGGGGGGTGGGGGGGGGGGGGGGTGGGGGGGGGGGGGGGTGGGGGGGGGGGGGGGTGGGGGGGGGGGGGGGTGGGGGGGGGGGGGGGTGGGGGGGGGGGGGGGTGGGGGGGGGGGGGGGTGGGGGGGGGGGGGGGTGGGGGGGGGGGGGGGTGGGGGGGGGGGGGGGTGGGGGGGGGGGGGGGTGGGGGGGGGGGGGGGTGGGGGGGGGGGGGGGTGGGGGGGGGGGGGGGTGGGGGGGGGGGGGGGTGGGGGGGGGGGGGGGTGGGGGGGGGGGGGGGTGGGGGGGGGGGGGGGTGGGGGGGGGGGGGGGTGGGGGGGGGGGGGGGTGGGGGGGGGGGGGGGTGGGGGGGGGGGGGGGTGGGGGGGGGGGGGGGTGGGGGGGGGGGGGGGTGGGGGGGGGGGGGGGTGGGGGGGGGGGGGGGTGGGGGGGGGGGGGGGTGGGGGGGGGGGGGGGTGGGGGGGGGGGGGGGTGGGGGGGGGGGGGGGTGGGGGGGGGGGGGGGTGGGGGGGGGGGGGGGTGGGGGGGGGGGGGGGTGGGGGGGGGGGGGGGTGGGGGGGGGGGGGGGTGGGGGGGGGGGGGGGTGGGGGGGGGGGGGGGTGGGGGGGGGGGGGGGTGGGGGGGGGGGGGGGTGGGGGGGGGGGGGGGTGGGGGGGGGGGGGGGTGGGGGGGGGGGGGGGTGGGGGGGGGGGGGGGTGGGGGGGGGGGGGGGTGGGGGGGGGGG
The DNA here is from genome assembly GCF_021028975.2 of Sphaerodactylus townsendi. Taxonomy (NCBI): domain Eukaryota; kingdom Metazoa; phylum Chordata; class Lepidosauria; order Squamata; family Sphaerodactylidae; genus Sphaerodactylus; species Sphaerodactylus townsendi. Next base: position 9,361,381 of record NC_059425.1, on the reverse strand, counting down.
GGGGTGGGGGGGGGGGGGGGTGGGGGGGGGGGGGGGTGGGGGGGGGGGGGGGTGGGGGGGGGGGGGGGTGGGGGGGGGGGGGGGTGGGGGGGGGGGGGGGTGGGGGGGGGGGGGGGTGGGGGGGGGGGGGGGTGGGGGGGGGGGGGGGTGGGGGGGGGGGGGGGTGGGGGGGGGGGGGGGTGGGGGGGGGGGGGGGTGGGGGGGGGGGGGGGTGGGGGGGGGGGGGGGTGGGGGGGGGGGGGGGTGGGGGGGGGGGGGGGTGGGGGGGGGGGGGGGTGGGGGGGGGGGGGGGTGGGGGGGGGGGGGGGTGGGGGGGGGGGGGGGTGGGGGGGGGGGGGGGTGGGGGGGGGGGGGGGTGGGGGGGGGGGGGGGTGGGGGGGGGGGGGGGTGGGGGGGGGGGGGGGTGGGGGGGGGGGGGGGTGGGGGGGGGGGGGGGTGGGGGGGGGGGGGGGTGGGGGGGGGGGGGGGTGGGGGGGGGGGGGGGTGGGGGGGGGGGGGGGTGGGGGGGGGGGGGGGTGGGGGGGGGGGGGGGTGGGGGGGGGGGGGGGTGGGGGGGGGGGGGGGTGGGGGGGGGGGGGGGTGGGGGGGGGGGGGGGTGGGGGGGGGGGGGGGTGGGGGGGGGGGGGGGTGGGGGGGGGGGGGGGTGGGGGGGGGGGGGGGTGGGGGGGGGGGGGGGTGGGGGGGGGGGGGGGTGGGGGGGGGGGGGGGTGGGGGGGGGGGGGGGTGGGGGGGGGGGGGGGTGGGGGGGGGGGGGGGTGGGGGGGGGGGGGGGTGGGGGGGGGGGGGGGTGGGGGGGGGGGGGGGTGGGGGGGGGGGGGGGTGGGGGGGGGGGGGGGTGGGGGGGGGGGGGGGTGGGGGGGGGGGGGGGTGGGGGGGGGGGGGGGTGGGGGGGGGGGGGGGTGGGGGGGGGGGGGGGTGGGGGGGGGGGGGGGTGGGGGGGGGGGGGGGTGGGGGGGGGGGGGGGTGGGGGGGGGGGGGGGTGGGGGGGGGGGGGGGTGGGGGGGGGGGGGGGTGGGGGGGGGGGGGGGTGGGGGGGGGGGGGGGTGGGGGGGGGGGGGGGTGGGGGGGGGGGGGGGTGGGGGGGGGGGGGGGTGGGGGGGGGGGGGGGTGGGGGGGGGGGGGGGTGGGGGGGGGGGGGGGTGGGGGGGGGGGGGGGTGGGGGGGGGGGGGGGTGGGGGGGGGGGGGGGTGGGGGGGGGGGGGGGTGGGGGGGGGGGGGGGTGGGGGGGGGGGGGGGTGGGGGGGGGGGGGGGTGGGGGGGGGGGGGGGTGGGGGGGGGGGGGGGTGGGGGGGGGGGGGGGTGGGGGGGGGGGGGGGTGGGGGGGGGGGGGGGTGGGGGGGGGGGGGGGTGGGGGGGGGGGGGGGTGGGGGGGGGGGGGGGTGGGGGGGGGGGGGGGTGGGGGGGGGGGGGGGTGGGGGGGGGGGGGGGTGGGGGGGGGGGGGGGTGGGGGGGGGGGGGGGTGGGGGGGGGGGGGGGTGGGGGGGGGGGGGGGTGGGGGGGGGGGGGGGTGGGGGGGGGGGGGGGTGGGGGGGGGGGGGGGTGGGGGGGGGGGGGGGTGGGGGGGGGGGGGGGTGGGGGGGGGGGGGGGTGGGGGGGGGGGGGGGTGGGGGGGGGGGGGGGTGGGGGGGGGGGGGGGTGGGGGGGGGGGGGGGTGGGGGGGGGGGGGGGTGGGGGGGGGGGGGGGTGGGGGGGGGGGGGGGTGGGGGGGGGGGGGGGTGGGGGGGGGGGGGGGTGGGGGGGGGGGGGGGTGGGGGGGGGGGGGGGTGGGGGGGGGGGGGGGTGGGGGGGGGGGGGGGTGGGGGGGGGGGGGGGTGGGGGGGGGGGGGGGTGGGGGGGGGGGGGGGTGGGGGGGGGGGGGGGTGGGGGGGGGGGGGGGTGGGGGGGGGGGGGGGTGGGGGGGGGGGGGGGTGGGGGGGGGGGGGGGTGGGGGGGGGGGGGGGTGGGGGGGGGGGGGGGTGGGGGGGGGGGGGGGTGGGGGGGGGGGGGGGTGGGGGGGGGGGGGGGTGGGGGGGGGGGGGGGTGGGGGGGGGGGGGGGTGGGGGGGGGGGGGGGTGGGGGGGGGGGGGGGTGGGGGGGGGGGGGGGTGGGGGGGGGGGGGGGTGGGGGGGGGGGGGGGTGGGGGGGGGGGGGGGTGGGGGGGGGGGGGGGTGGGGGGGGGGGGGGGTGGGGGGGGGGGGGGGTGGGGGGGGGGGGGGGTGGGGGGGGGGGGGGGTGGGGGGGGGGGGGGGTGGGGGGGGGGGGGGGTGGGGGGGGGGGGGGGTGGGGGGGGGGGGGGGTGGGGGGGGGGGGGGGTGGGGGGGGGGGGGGGTGGGGGGGGGGGGGGGTGGGGGGGGGGGGGGGTGGGGGGGGGGGGGGGTGGGGGGGGGGGGGGGTGGGGGGGGGGGGGGGTGGGGGGGGGGGGGGGTGGGGGGGGGGGGGGGTGGGGGGGGGGGGGGGTGGGGGGGGGGGGGGGTGGGGGGGGGGGGGGGTGGGGGGGGGGGGGGGTGGGGGGGGGGGGGGGTGGGGGGGGGGGGGGGTGGGGGGGGGGGGGGGTGGGGGGGGGGGGGGGTGGGGGGGGGGGGGGGTGGGGGGGGGGGGGGGTGGGGGGGGGGGGGGGTGGGGGGGGGGGGGGGTGGGGGGGGGGGGGGGTGGGGGGGGGGGGGGGTGGGGGGGGGGGGGGGTGGGGGGGGGGGGGGGTGGGGGGGGGGGGGGGTGGGGGGGGGGGGGGGTGGGGGGGGGGGGGGGTGGGGGGGGGGGGGGGTGGGGGGGGGGGGGGGTGGGGGGGGGGGGGGGTGGGGGGGGGGGGGGGTGGGGGGGGGGGGGGGTGGGGGGGGGGGGGGGTGGGGGGGGGGGGGGGTGGGGGGGGGGGGGGGTGGGGGGGGGGGGGGGTGGGGGGGGGGGGGGGTGGGGGGGGGGGGGGGTGGGGGGGGGGGGGGGTGGGGGGGGGGGGGGGTGGGGGGGGGGGGGGGTGGGGGGGGGGGGGGGTGGGGGGGGGGGGGGGTGGGGGGGGGGGGGGGTGGGGGGGGGGGGGGGTGGGGGGGGGGGGGGGTGGGGGGGGGGGGGGGTGGGGGGGGGGGGGGGTGGGGGGGGGGGGGGGTGGGGGGGGGGGGGGGTGGGGGGGGGGGGGGGTGGGGGGGGGGGGGGGTGGGGGGGGGGGGGGGTGGGGGGGGGGGGGGGTGGGGGGGGGGGGGGGTGGGGGGGGGGGGGGGTGGGGGGGGGGGGGGGTGGGGGGGGGGGGGGGTGGGGGGGGGGGGGGGTGGGGGGGGGGGGGGGTGGGGGGGGGGGGGGGTGGGGGGGGGGGGGGGTGGGGGGGGGGGGGGGTGGGGGGGGGGGGGGGTGGGGGGGGGGGGGGGTGGGGGGGGGGGGGGGTGGGGGGGGGGGGGGGTGGGGGGGGGGGGGGGTGGGGGGGGGGGGGGGTGGGGGGGGGGGGGGGTGGGGGGGGGGGGGGGTGGGGGGGGGGGGGGGTGGGGGGGGGGGGGGGTGGGGGGGGGGGGGGGTGGGGGGGGGGGGGGGTGGGGGGGGGGGGGGGTGGGGGGGGGGGGGGGTGGGGGGGGGGGGGGGTGGGGGGGGGGGGGGGTGGGGGGGGGGGGGGGTGGGGGGGGGGGGGGGTGGGGGGGGGGGGGGGTGGGGGGGGGGGGGGGTGGGGGGGGGGGGGGGTGGGGGGGGGGGGGGGTGGGGGGGGGGGGGGGTGGGGGGGGGGGGGGGTGGGGGGGGGGGGGGGTGGGGGGGGGGGGGGGTGGGGGGGGGGGGGGGTGGGGGGGGGGGGGGGTGGGGGGGGGGGGGGGTGGGGGGGGGGGGGGGTGGGGGGGGGGGGGGGTGGGGGGGGGGGGGGGTGGGGGGGGGGGGGGGTGGGGGGGGGGGGGGGTGGGGGGGGGGGGGGGTGGGGGGGGGGGGGGGTGGGGGGGGGGGGGGGTGGGGGGGGGGGGGGGTGGGGGGGGGGGGGGGTGGGGGGGGGGGGGGGTGGGGGGGGGGGGGGGTGGGGGGGGGGGGGGGTGGGGGGGGGGGGGGGTGGGGGGGGGGGGGGGTGGGGGGGGGGGGGGGTGGGGGGGGGGGGGGGTGGGGGGGGGGGGGGGTGGGGGGGGGGGGGGGTGGGGGGGGGGGGGGGTGGGGGGGGGGGGGGGTGGGGGGGGGGGGGGGTGGGGGGGGGGGGGGGTGGGGGGGGGGGGGGGTGGGGGGGGGGGGGGGTGGGGGGGGGGGGGGGTGGGGGGGGGGGGGGGTGGGGGGGGGGGGGGGTGGGGGGGGGGGGGGGTGGGGGGGGGGGGGGGTGGGGGGGGGGGGGGGTGGGGGGGGGGGGGGGTGGGGGGGGGGGGGGGTGGGGGGGGGGGGGGGTGGGGGGGGGGGGGGGTGGGGGGGGGGGGGGGTGGGGGGGGGGGGGGGTGGGGGGGGGGGGGGGTGGGGGGGGGGGGGGGTGGGGGGGGGGGGGGGTGGGGGGGGGGGGGGGTGGGGGGGGGGGGGGGTGGGGGGGGGGGGGGGTGGGGGGGGGGGGGGGTGGGGGGGGGGGGGGGTGGGGGGGGGGGGGGGTGGGGGGGGGGGGGGGTGGGGGGGGGGGGGGGTGGGGGGGGGGGGGGGTGGGGGGGGGGGGGGGTGGGGGGGGGGGGGGGTGGGGGGGGGGGGGGGTGGGGGGGGGGGGGGGTGGGGGGGGGGGGGGGTGGGGGGGGGGGGGGGTGGGGGGGGGGGGGGGTGGGGGGGGGGGGGGGTGGGGGGGGGGGGGGGTGGGGGGGGGGGGGGGTGGGGGGGGGGGGGGGTGGGGGGGGGGGGGGGTGGGGGGGGGGGGGGGTGGGGGGGGGGGGGGGTGGGGGGGGGGGGGGGTGGGGGGGGGGGGGGGTGGGGGGGGGGGGGGGTGGGGGGGGGGGGGGGTGGGGGGGGGGGGGGGTGGGGGGGGGGGGGGGTGGGGGGGGGGGGGGGTGGGGGGGGGGGGGGGTGGGGGGGGGGGGGGGTGGGGGGGGGGGGGGGTGGGGGGGGGGGGGGGTGGGGGGGGGGGGGGGTGGGGGGGGGGGGGGGTGGGGGGGGGGGGGGGTGGGGGGGGGGGGGGGTGGGGGGGGGGGGGGGTGGGGGGGGGGGGGGGTGGGGGGGGGGGGGGGTGGGGGGGGGGGGGGGTGGGGGGGGGGGGGGGTGGGGGGGGGGGGGGGTGGGGGGGGGGGGGGGTGGGGGGGGGGGGGGGTGGGGGGGGGGGGGGGTGGGGGGGGGGGGGGGTGGGGGGGGGGGGGGGTGGGGGGGGGGGGGGGTGGGGGGGGGGGGGGGTGGGGGGGGGGGGGGGTGGGGGGGGGGGGGGGTGGGGGGGGGGGGGGGTGGGGGGGGGGGGGGGTGGGGGGGGGGGGGGGTGGGGGGGGGGGGGGGTGGGGGGGGGGGGGGGTGGGGGGGGGGGGGGGTGGGGGGGGGGGGGGGTGGGGGGGGGGGGGGGTGGGGGGGGGGGGGGGTGGGGGGGGGGGGGGGTGGGGGGGGGGGGGGGTGGGGGGGGGGGGGGGTGGGGGGGGGGGGGGGTGGGGGGGGGGGGGGGTGGGGGGGGGGGGGGGTGGGGGGGGGGGGGGGTGGGGGGGGGGGGGGGTGGGGGGGGGGGGGGGTGGGGGGGGGGGGGGGTGGGGGGGGGGGGGGGTGGGGGGGGGGGGGGGTGGGGGGGGGGGGGGGTGGGGGGGGGGGGGGGTGGGGGGGGGGGGGGGTGGGGGGGGGGGGGGGTGGGGGGGGGGGGGGGTGGGGGGGGGGGGGGGTGGGGGGGGGGGGGGGTGGGGGGGGGGGGGGGTGGGGGGGGGGGGGGGTGGGGGGGGGGGGGGGTGGGGGGGGGGGGGGGTGGGGGGGGGGGGGGGTGGGGGGGGGGGGGGGTGGGGGGGGGGGGGGGTGGGGGGGGGGGGGGGTGGGGGGGGGGGGGGGTGGGGGGGGGGGGGGGTGGGGGGGGGGGGGGGTGGGGGGGGGGGGGGGTGGGGGGGGGGGGGGGTGGGGGGGGGGGGGGGTGGGGGGGGGGGGGGGTGGGGGGGGGGGGGGGTGGGGGGGGGGGGGGGTGGGGGGGGGGGGGGGTGGGGGGGGGGGGGGGTGGGGGGGGGGGGGGGTGGGGGGGGGGGGGGGTGGGGGGGGGGGGGGGTGGGGGGGGGGGGGGGTGGGGGGGGGGGGGGGTGGGGGGGGGGGGGGGTGGGGGGGGGGGGGGGTGGGGGGGGGGGGGGGTGGGGGGGGGGGGGGGTGGGGGGGGGGGGGGGTGGGGGGGGGGGGGGGTGGGGGGGGGGGGGGGTGGGGGGGGGGGGGGGTGGGGGGGGGGGGGGGTGGGGGGGGGGGGGGGTGGGGGGGGGGGGGGGTGGGGGGGGGGGGGGGTGGGGGGGGGGGGGGGTGGGGGGGGGGGGGGGTGGGGGGGGGGGGGGGTGGGGGGGGGGGGGGGTGGGGGGGGGGGGGGGTGGGGGGGGGGGGGGGTGGGGGGGGGGGGGGGTGGGGGGGGGGGGGGGTGGGGGGGGGGGGGGGTGGGGGGGGGGGGGGGTGGGGGGGGGGGGGGGTGGGGGGGGGGGGGGGTGGGGGGGGGGGGGGGTGGGGGGGGGGGGGGGTGGGGGGGGGGGGGGGTGGGGGGGGGGGGGGGTGGGGGGGGGGGGGGGTGGGGGGGGGGGGGGGTGGGGGGGGGGGGGGGTGGGGGGGGGGGGGGGTGGGGGGGGGGGGGGGTGGGGGGGGGGGGGGGTGGGGGGGGGGGGGGGTGGGGGGGGGGGGGGGTGGGGGGGGGGGGGGGTGGGGGGGGGGGGGGGTGGGGGGGGGGGGGGGTGGGGGGGGGGGGGGGTGGGGGGGGGGGGGGGTGGGGGGGGGGGGGGGTGGGGGGGGGGGGGGGTGGGGGGGGGGGGGGGTGGGGGGGGGGGGGGGTGGGGGGGGGGGGGGGTGGGGGGGGGGGGGGGTGGGGGGGGGGGGGGGTGGGGGGGGGGGGGGGTGGGGGGGGGGGGGGGTGGGGGGGGGGGGGGGTGGGGGGGGGGGGGGGTGGGGGGGGGGGGGGGTGGGGGGGGGGGGGGGTGGGGGGGGGGGGGGGTGGGGGGGGGGGGGGGTGGGGGGGGGGGGGGGTGGGGGGGGGGGGGGGTGGGGGGGGGGGGGGGTGGGGGGGGGGGGGGGTGGGGGGGGGGGGGGGTGGGGGGGGGGGGGGGTGGGGGGGGGGGGGGGTGGGGGGGGGGGGGGGTGGGGGGGGGGGGGGGTGGGGGGGGGGGGGGGTGGGGGGGGGGGGGGGTGGGGGGGGGGGGGGGTGGGGGGGGGGGGGGGTGGGGGGGGGGGGGGGTGGGGGGGGGGGGGGGTGGGGGGGGGGGGGGGTGGGGGGGGGGGGGGGTGGGGGGGGGGGGGGGTGGGGGGGGGGGGGGGTGGGGGGGGGGGGGGGTGGGGGGGGGGGGGGGTGGGGGGGGGGGGGGGTGGGGGGGGGGGGGGGTGGGGGGGGGGGGGGGTGGGGGGGGGGGGGGGTGGGGGGGGGGGGGGGTGGGGGGGGGGGGGGGTGGGGGGGGGGGGGGGTGGGGGGGGGGGGGGGTGGGGGGGGGGGGGGGTGGGGGGGGGGGGGGGTGGGGGGGGGGGGGGGTGGGGGGGGGGGGGGGTGGGGGGGGGGGGGGGTGGGGGGGGGGGGGGGTGGGGGGGGGGGGGGGTGGGGGGGGGGGGGGGTGGGGGGGGGGGGGGGTGGGGGGGGGGGGGGGTGGGGGGGGGGGGGGGTGGGGGGGGGGGGGGGTGGGGGGGGGGGGGGGTGGGGGGGGGGGGGGGTGGGGGGGGGGGGGGGTGGGGGGGGGGGGGGGTGGGGGGGGGGGGGGGTGGGGGGGGGGGGGGGTGGGGGGGGGGGGGGGTGGGGGGGGGGGGGGGTGGGGGGGGGGGGGGGTGGGGGGGGGGGGGGGTGGGGGGGGGGGGGGGTGGGGGGGGGGGGGGGTGGGGGGGGGGGGGGGTGGGGGGGGGGGGGGGTGGGGGGGGGGGGGGGTGGGGGGGGGGGGGGGTGGGGGGGGGGGGGGGTGGGGGGGGGGGGGGGTGGGGGGGGGGGGGGGTGGGGGGGGGGGGGGGTGGGGGGGGGGGGGGGTGGGGGGGGGGGGGGGTGGGGGGGGGGGGGGGTGGGGGGGGGGGGGGGTGGGGGGGGGGGGGGGTGGGGGGGGGGGGGGGTGGGGGGGGGGGGGGGTGGGGGGGGGGGGGGGTGGGGGGGGGGGGGGGTGGGGGGGGGGGGGGGTGGGGGGGGGGGGGGGTGGGGGGGGGGGGGGGTGGGGGGGGGGGGGGGTGGGGGGGGGGGGGGGTGGGGGGGGGGGGGGGTGGGGGGGGGGGGGGGTGGGGGGGGGGGGGGGTGGGGGGGGGGGGGGGTGGGGGGGGGGGGGGGTGGGGGGGGGGGGGGGTGGGGGGGGGGGGGGGTGGGGGGGGGGGGGGGTGGGGGGGGGGGGGGGTGGGGGGGGGGGGGGGTGGGGGGGGGGGGGGGTGGGGGGGGGGGGGGGTGGGGGGGGGGGGGGGTGGGGGGGGGGGGGGGTGGGGGGGGGGGGGGGTGGGGGGGGGGGGGGGTGGGGGGGGGGGGGGGTGGGGGGGGGGGGGGGTGGGGGGGGGGGGGGGTGGGGGGGGGGGGGGGTGGGGGGGGGGGGGGGTGGGGGGGGGGGGGGGTGGGGGGGGGGGGGGGTGGGGGGGGGGGGGGGTGGGGGGGGGGGGGGGTGGGGGGGGGGGGGGGTGGGGGGGGGGGGGGGTGGGGGGGGGGGGGGGTGGGGGGGGGGGGGGGTGGGGGGGGGGGGGGGTGGGGGGGGGGGGGGGTGGGGGGGGGGGGGGGTGGGGGGGGGGGGGGGTGGGGGGGGGGGGGGGTGGGGGGGGGGGGGGGTGGGGGGGGGGGGGGGTGGGGGGGGGGGGGGGTGGGGGGGGGGGGGGGTGGGGGGGGGGGGGGGTGGGGGGGGGGGGGGGTGGGGGGGGGGGGGGGTGGGGGGGGGGGGGGGTGGGGGGGGGGGGGGGTGGGGGGGGGGGGGGGTGGGGGGGGGGGGGGGTGGGGGGGGGGGGGGGTGGGGGGGGGGGGGGGTGGGGGGGGGGGGGGGTGGGGGGGGGGGGGGGTGGGGGGGGGGGGGGGTGGGGGGGGGGGGGGGTGGGGGGGGGGGGGGGTGGGGGGGGGGGGGGGTGGGGGGGGGGGGGGGTGGGGGGGGGGGGGGGTGGGGGGGGGGGGGGGTGGGGGGGGGGGGGGGTGGGGGGGGGGGGGGGTGGGGGGGGGGGGGGGTGGGGGGGGGGGGGGGTGGGGGGGGGGGGGGGTGGGGGGGGGGGGGGGTGGGGGGGGGGGGGGGTGGGGGGGGGGGGGGGTGGGGGGGGGGGGGGGTGGGGGGGGGGGGGGGTGGGGGGGGGGGGGGGTGGGGGGGGGGGGGGGTGGGGGGGGGGGGGGGTGGGGGGGGGGGGGGGTGGGGGGGGGGGGGGGTGGGGGGGGGGGGGGGTGGGGGGGGGGGGGGGTGGGGGGGGGGGGGGGTGGGGGGGGGGGGGGGTGGGGGGGGGGGGGGGTGGGGGGGGGGGGGGGTGGGGGGGGGGGGGGGTGGGGGGGGGGGGGGGTGGGGGGGGGGGGGGGTGGGGGGGGGGGGGGGTGGGGGGGGGGGGGGGTGGGGGGGGGGGGGGGTGGGGGGGGGGGGGGGTGGGGGGGGGGGGGGGTGGGGGGGGGGGGGGGTGGGGGGGGGGGGGGGTGGGGGGGGGGGGGGGTGGGGGGGGGGGGGGGTGGGGGGGGGGGGGGGTGGGGGGGGGGGGGGGTGGGGGGGGGGGGGGGTGGGGGGGGGGGGGGGTGGGGGGGGGGGGGGGTGGGGGGGGGGGGGGGTGGGGGGGGGGGGGGGTGGGGGGGGGGGGGGGTGGGGGGGGGGGGGGGTGGGGGGGGGGGGGGGTGGGGGGGGGGGGGGGTGGGGGGGGGGGGGGGTGGGGGGGGGGGGGGGTGGGGGGGGGGGGGGGTGGGGGGGGGGGGGGGTGGGGGGGGGGGGGGGTGGGGGGGGGGGGGGGTGGGGGGGGGGGGGGGTGGGGGGGGGGGGGGGTGGGGGGGGGGGGGGGTGGGGGGGGGGGGGGGTGGGGGGGGGGGGGGGTGGGGGGGGGGGGGGGTGGGGGGGGGGGGGGGTGGGGGGGGGGGGGGGTGGGGGGGGGGGGGGGTGGGGGGGGGGGGGGGTGGGGGGGGGGGGGGGTGGGGGGGGGGGGGGGTGGGGGGGGGGGGGGGTGGGGGGGGGGGGGGGTGGGGGGGGGGGGGGGTGGGGGGGGGGGGGGGTGGGGGGGGGGGGGGGTGGGGGGGGGGGGGGGTGGGGGGGGGGGGGGGTGGGGGGGGGGGGGGGTGGGGGGGGGGGGGGGTGGGGGGGGGGGGGGGTGGGGGGGGGGGGGGGTGGGGGGGGGGGGGGGTGGGGGGGGGGGGGGGTGGGGGGGGGGGGGGGTGGGGGGGGGGGGGGGTGGGGGGGGGGGGGGGTGGGGGGGGGGGGGGGTGGGGGGGGGGGGGGGTGGGGGGGGGGGGGGGTGGGGGGGGGGGGGGGTGGGGGGGGGGGGGGGTGGGGGGGGGGGGGGGTGGGGGGGGGGGGGGGTGGGGGGGGGGGGGGGTGGGGGGGGGGGGGGGTGGGGGGGGGGGGGGGTGGGGGGGGGGGGGGGTGGGGGGGGGGGGGGGTGGGGGGGGGGGGGGGTGGGGGGGGGGGGGGGTGGGGGGGGGGGGGGGTGGGGGGGGGGGGGGGTGGGGGGGGGGGGGGGTGGGGGGGGGGGGGGGTGGGGGGGGGGGGGGGTGGGGGGGGGGGGGGGTGGGGGGGGGGGGGGGTGGGGGGGGGGGGGGGTGGGGGGGGGGGGGGGTGGGGGGGGGGGGGGGTGGGGGGGGGGGGGGGTGGGGGGGGGGGGGGGTGGGGGGGGGGGGGGGTGGGGGGGGGGGGGGGTGGGGGGGGGGGGGGGTGGGGGGGGGGGGGGGTGGGGGGGGGGGGGGGTGGGGGGGGGGGGGGGTGGGGGGGGGGGGGGGTGGGGGGGGGGGGGGGTGGGGGGGGGGGGGGGTGGGGGGGGGGGGGGGTGGGGGGGGGGGGGGGTGGGGGGGGGGGGGGGTGGGGGGGGGGGGGGGTGGGGGGGGGGGGGGGTGGGGGGGGGGGGGGGTGGGGGGGGGGGGGGGTGGGGGGGGGGGGGGGTGGGGGGGGGGGGGGGTGGGGGGGGGGGGGGGTGGGGGGGGGGGGGGGTGGGGGGGGGGGGGGGTGGGGGGGGGGGGGGGTGGGGGGGGGGGGGGGTGGGGGGGGGGGGGGGTGGGGGGGGGGGGGGGTGGGGGGGGGGGGGGGTGGGGGGGGGGGGGGGTGGGGGGGGGGGGGGGTGGGGGGGGGGGGGGGTGGGGGGGGGGGGGGGTGGGGGGGGGGGGGGGTGGGGGGGGGGGGGGGTGGGGGGGGGGGGGGGTGGGGGGGGGGGGGGGTGGGGGGGGGGGGGGGTGGGGGGGGGGGGGGGTGGGGGGGGGGGGGGGTGGGGGGGGGGGGGGGTGGGGGGGGGGGGGGGTGGGGGGGGGGGGGGGTGGGGGGGGGGGGGGGTGGGGGGGGGGGGGGGTGGGGGGGGGGGGGGGTGGGGGGGGGGGGGGGTGGGGGGGGGGGGGGGTGGGGGGGGGGGGGGGTGGGGGGGGGGGGGGGTGGGGGGGGGGGGGGGTGGGGGGGGGGGGGGGTGGGGGGGGGGGGGGGTGGGGGGGGGGGGGGGTGGGGGGGGGGGGGGGTGGGGGGGGGGGGGGGTGGGGGGGGGGGGGGGTGGGGGGGGGGGGGGGTGGGGGGGGGGGGGGGTGGGGGGGGGGGGGGGTGGGGGGGGGGGGGGGTGGGGGGGGGGGGGGGTGGGGGGGGGGGGGGGTGGGGGGGGGGGGGGGTGGGGGGGGGGGGGGGTGGGGGGGGGGGGGGGTGGGGGGGGGGGGGGGTGGGGGGGGGGGGGGGTGGGGGGGGGGGGGGGTGGGGGGGGGGGGGGGTGGGGGGGGGGGGGGGTGGGGGGGGGGGGGGGTGGGGGGGGGGGGGGGTGGGGGGGGGGGGGGGTGGGGGGGGGGGGGGGTATCTCTCTCTCTCTCTCTCTCTCTCTCTCTCTCTCTCTCTCTCTCTCACACACACACACACACACACATACACACCCCTCCCCCCGCCACGTGCCCCCCTGCTGCTCACTTACCTGCTGCGGAGGAGCTTTTTGTGGGGGTCGAGGGGGGCAACGGAGCCTTGCTCCCCCTCCCCTGTGGGAGAGGATGATGGGCTTTAACAACCGGTTCACCAAACTCAACAAAAAATTAGGTACTGGTTCTGCCGAACCGGTGCGAATAAGCCGAATCCCACCCCTGGGCAGGGGTATATATCTAGCACAGGGGTAGGGAACCTGCGGCTCGAGAGCTGCATGCGGCTCTTCTGCCCTTGCACTGTGGCTCCACGAGCCGAGCCGCTGGCCCCATCCTTGCCCGCCCTGCAGGCAGCAGGGTGGGCGCATCAACTGCCCATGGTTGGCTGGGTCGCGCCGCGGGCTTCCCCTCTTGCCCGCCCCGTTAGAGCGGGGCGGGCATTTTCCCGGCGGCCAGCGAGGCCGAGCCGCCGGCTTTATCCTTGCCCGCCCTGCAGGCAGCAGGGCGGGTGCATCCATGCGCTTCTCAGAATGAGCGGAGTAAAAGGTAAAAAAACCCCTATATACATAGTGTTATCTTTATTTTAAATGTCAAAAATTATTTGCGGCTCCAAGTGTTTTCTTTTCCCGTGGAAAATGGGTCCAAATGGCTCTTTGAGTGTTAAAGGTTCCCTACCCCTGATCTAGCAAAATATAAATCCATGAATCTAATAAAAAAATAAAATAAATATATTTGGGATACTCACTTGTGACAATTAGCCGCGTTTTTTGACAGATTGCATAAGGATAGAAGGGGGTGGCGCAGTAGTACACCCCGGAGTCATTTGTTTGAACATTGCTGATGGTCAGAGAACCATATAGCGAAGTGTTACGTGGACTTGAGTACTTTCCACGTGGCTTCTGATATGAAAAACTGTGGTATATCATGCGCAGGCTTCGGTCTCGCTCCTCCTTGTACCAGGGCACTGCCAAATACTTTCCACGCATCCCTGCTGGAAGATTGCAGTGGATTGTAACCCCTGTTCCCAGAGGCACCAACATCTTCTTCGCTTCAGGCTGAATTTTTATGTTCCCTTGTGATTCGGCGGCTGCACAGGAAAGCCAAAAAAAAGTTCTCTGTGTGGACCGTTACACATGCGCAAAGTTCGATCTATCCCTCTCGATCTATCCCACAAACTCAATGTCCACTCAATGCATGGCAGCTGTGAAAAAGGCAAACTCTATGCTGGAGATCATTAGGAAAGGAGTTGATAATAAAACTGCAAGGATTGTCATGCCCTTGTATAAAGCCGTGGTGCGACCGCACTTGGAGTCCTGTGTTCAGTTCTGGTCGCCACATCTCAAAAAGGATATCAAAGAGATAGAAAAAGTGCAGAGAAGGGCAACGAGGATGATTGAGGGACTGGAGCACCTTCCTTATGAGGAGAGGCTGCAGCGTTTGGGACTCTTTAGTTTGGAGAGGAGACGTCTGAGGGGGGATATGATTGAAGTCTACAAAATTATGCATGGGGTAGAAAATGTTGACTGAGAGAAATTTTTCTCTCTTTCTCACAATACTAGAACCAGGGGGCATCCATTGAAAATGCTGGGGGGAAGAATGAGGACTAATAAAAGGAAACACTTCTTCACACAACGTTTGATTGGTGTTTGGAATATGCTGCCACAGGAGGTGATGATGGCCACTAACCTGGATAGCTTTCAAAGGGGCTTGGACAGATTTATGGAGGAGAAGTCGATGTATGGCTACCAATCTTGATCCTCCTGGATCTGAGATTGCAAATGCCTTAGCAGACCAGGTGCTCGGGAGCAGCAGCAGCAGCAGAAGGCCATTGCTTTCACCTCCTGCAGGTGAGCTCCGAAAGGCACCTGGTGGGCCACTGCGAGTAGCAGAGAGCTGGACTAGATGGACTCTGGTCTGATCCAGCTGGCCTGTTCTTATGTTCTTATGTTCTTAAACACTGCACCATTATTGGTGTGTTGTGATAAATGGAACTAGGTGAGCAGGCTAAAGGTAAGCAAGCAGGAATCACGAAGCAGAGCAGATTTTGACAATACTTACAGGGTAGAGACAGTAGGATCATCGCAGCAACGCGCAGAAACATTTCTGCTGTGAAGGCGATCAGTTGTGAACAGATCTCTCTGTGATCCTGGCACAGCACTGTCTATTGCTTGCCCATTTCTGCAGGAATGGCAATGAAATGAGAGAGATCATACAGCCCATTTTTTTTCGCATTGACACAGCACAGAGGATTTGGGAATTGGCTTTAGGGTAGGCACCACTTTTTCCTAAGGAATGCAACTGGGAAAACAGTCTTTACTAGTCAATAACTAACAATTTAGGTCTCCAAATAATTGGCCTCTGGTCACCTGGAATATTATGGACAGTTCTGGGCACGGCAATTCAAGAAGGATATCGACAAGCTGGAACGGGTCCAGAGGAGAGCAACCAAAATGGTCAAAGGTCTGGAATCCCTGCCCTACAAGGAAAGACTTAGGGAGCTGGGGATGTTTTGTTTGATGAAGAGAAGGTTAAGGGGGGACATGATAGCCATGTTTAAATATTTGAAGAGATGCCATGTTGAAGAGGGAGCAAACTTGTTTTCTGCTGCCTCAGAGACTAAAACCAGGAATAATGGGTTCAAGGTGAAGGAAAAGAAATTCCATCTAAACATTAGGAGAAACTTCCTGACAGTCAGGGCTGTTCGACAGTGGAATTCACTGCCCGGAGTGTGGTGGAGTCTCCTTCTTTGGAGGTTTTTAAAGAGAGGCTGGATGGCCATCTGTCAGGAGTGCTTTGATTGTGTGTTCCTGCATGGCAGGTGGATTGGACTTGATAGCCCTTGGGGTCTCTTCCAACTCTATGATTCTATGATTCCTGCCACTGGAAAGCTTGCTTGTTTGTTTTAATTGGCAACAGTCTCTGATTATAGTGTGAAAAAATTACAGCAGTACATATAACAGGTTCCGCAAACTGTAAAGTTCAATTTTTTAAAAAAATTAAGCTAACAGACTCCTTTGTTACAAATAGATTTTTTCCCCTTTTTAATCTCTACAATGAATGGGGACAGAGACTGACCAGTTTTTCAAAAACAAAAGCTGGAAATTCAGAGAACCAGAGAAATTCTATAATGATATTTTATTGCTAATCTGAACAAAAGCACCAAAATAATGTTTTAACACCACGTGCACTCGAGAAAGGGACCTGTACTCC
Source organism: Sphaerodactylus townsendi (assembly GCF_021028975.2). NCBI lineage: Eukaryota > Metazoa > Chordata > Lepidosauria > Squamata > Sphaerodactylidae > Sphaerodactylus > Sphaerodactylus townsendi. The sequence continues at coordinate 9,346,224 of NC_059425.1, read as the reverse complement.
AGTTGTGGGATTCTGCAGGTTCGGCAGAATCGGTTGTTAAAATGGTGCTTGTAAACAACCCCAGAGTGTGGTGGAGTCTCCTTCTTTGGAGGTTTTTAAGGAGAGGCTGGATGGCCCTGAGGGTTGGACTGATGGCCCTTGGGGTCTCTTCCAACTCTATGATTCTATCTGCCATTGCTGGAGGGGTGACCCTCTTTCTGATCTTTGGCCTGGTCTCAAATGGAGCAGAAATCAATCCAATCACAAAACAATATAGTGTGACATAAAGATCATCCACAGGGAAAAAACCAGTGGTGGGATCCCAAAATTTTAGTAACAGGTTCCCATGGTGGTGGGATTCAAACAGTGGCGTAGCGCCAATGGGCTGGGCGGGGCACAACGGGGGCGTAGCTGGGCATTCCGGGGGCGGGGCATTAATAATTTCTCTGTTACTGTCAAAAACTCTTACTGTAAAAAAAAAGTTCCTAATTTCCAGCTGGTATCTTTCTGTCCATAATTTAAACTCATTGTAGCAAGTCCTATCGTCTCCTGCCAACAGAAACAACTACTTCTCCTCTAATTGACTGCCTGTCAAATACTTTCAAATACTTGATTTTGTTTCTAGTAATCAAAAGAAGGATACTTTCCTTAAACAAGGAACTTGACCATATATCTAAAACATGTTTTTAAAACAGCCCAACAGGGAGAATTATCCCGTTTTCTACCTTCGCTGACCAGCCACATAGGAAACAACAGGACTTTATGATGTTTGGACCTAATGGAATTTCTAACGGAAAAGCGGACCCAATTAGTAACCCCCTCTCGGCACACACAGATAATTAGTCACCCACTCTCGGGAACTGGTGAGAACCTGCTGGATCCCACCTCTGGAAAAAAAAAACCCCACTATTCTAAAGCCTTCATAGAAATCTGCACTAAACGAAGCATAGTAAATGTAAAAAAGTTTTAATACCAAGTGCTGTGACCAATAAACGTATGAAGTGTAAAGACAGAAATAAATATACACAAAAACGACAAATCACCGACCAAACACAAACGGATCACACCCGAAAGGATCCGCACAATATTTTGCTTCTTACAAAGACTTTGCATTCTAAACATGCGATCAAATAAGTTCATCTCCTCAGATGGGAAAAAAATAATAATTGGACAGGTTTTCCGGCTATTTCTCTCCTGTTTCCCGCATCCCCAGCGGGGGATATATGATAAATGGAACGAGAGATCTTCTCCTCCAGGTGTCCGCTCTATATATCAGTTGTGCCAGTCTCCATAGAAATGTGTGCTGGACAGGAAGAGCAGAAACGTTGAAGCAATGAAAGGAACAACCAACTGAGACCTACCGGGAGTCACAGGCGTGCCCAAGCAAGCAAAATGACCGATTGCCCTGCTGTGACTTAGGACGCCTCCGCTGACCAAGGTTCCAGCCGTTGGGGGGGGGGGGTGTCTGTGATATGTTTGTTTGGTGTCTTCCCTTGAGTCAACGTCTTGGTGACCTTTCTCTATGGCAGCCCGTTTCTCGCTGCACCGCCCACGCGGATGTGGTGTCGTACCAGAGCCTTTCCTTGAAACGGCCCACCACATCCGTGCTTCTTCTGGGCATCAGTTCTTCCGTGTTCTTGGTCAAGCACCTCCCGTGGTGGGTCTCAGAGATCTGTTTTATCTGTAACCTGAACACTTTATAGAAGAAGCGAGGCAGGTTGGATTTTCGGTGCTCTTTGGCTTTACGATAATTTGGCTAGAATTTAATTTTTTTTTAATGGCAGGTGCTTCTGGTAACAGCACAATCCTACCCAGAGTTGGACATTTCTAAACCCGTTGATTTTTTGGCCTCCTGAACAGAGGTGGGATCCAGCAGGTTCTCACCAGTTCCCGAGAGTGGGTGACTAATTATTTGTGTGTGCCGAGGGGGGGTTACTAATTGGGTCTGCTTTTCCGTTAGAAATTCCATTAGGTCCAAACATCATGAAGTCCTGTTGTTTCCCATGTGGCTGGTTAGCGAAGGTAGAAAACGGGATCATTCTCCCTGTTGGGCTGTTTTAAAAACATGTTTTAGATATATGGTCAAGTTCCTTGTTTAAGGAAAGTCTCCTTCTTTTGATTTCTAGAAACAAAATTAAGTATTTGAAAGTATTAAGTATTTGACAGGCAGTCAATTAGGGGAGAAGTAGTTGTTTCTGTTGGCAGTAGACGATAGGACTTGCTATAATGAGTTTAAATGATGGACAGAAAGATACCAGCTGGAAATTAGGAACTTTTTTTTTACAGTAAGAGTTTTTGACAGTAACAGAGAAATTATTAATGCCCCGCCCCCGGAATGCCCGGCCACGCCCCCGCCGTGTCCCGCCCAGCCCCATTGGCGCTACGCCACTGTTTGAATCCCACCACCATGGGAACCTGTTACTAAAATTTTTGGATCCCACCACTGCTCCCGACTTACCTTACAGGGTTGTTGTAAAGACAAAATTAGTGGCATTTGGTGCTTTTTAAGAGGGTACCAGCAGCCACTGTTACTTTTGAACCAGAACTCTCCATCCATCCTATAATATATTTTCCTCTCAGTTCCTGCTCCCTTATCTTGTACTTAAGAGCCAGACATGGTGTAGTGGGTAAGAGCGGTGGACGCTAATCTGGACAACCAGGTTTGATTCCCCCACATGAAGCCTTCTGGGTGACCTTGGGCCAGTCATAGTTCTTGTCTTGTCTACCTTTGTGTTGCCTGAAACCTCAGGCAAGAAGAACAGGCGCTCAATGTTTGCTCTGCCTCCTTCCTCTTGGGGGAACACCTGGTTGGAACCCAAGAGGAATTTTTGGGGAGCACAAACCCAGCTTTAAAATTATGACAAACTGAACTGACGGTTGGTGGTGAACATTGGCTTTGGAACCAACAGCAGAGATGTTACTCCCGCCTCAAATAACTTTATGGTTCTGCACCTTGTGTTTTGGTATATTGATGGAGAAAGAAAGAAAGAAAGAAAGAAAGAAAGAAAGAAAGAAAGAAAGAAAGAAAGAAAGAAAGAAAGAGGGAGGGAGGGAAGGAGGGAAGGAGGGAAGGAGGGAGGGAGGGAGACACAGACAGAAAAAAGGAAGGAAGGAAAAAATGAAAGAAAAGAAGGGAAAGGAAAGAAAGAAAAAATAAAAAGAAGGGAAAGGAAGGAAGGAAGGAAGGAAGGAAGGAAGGAAGGAAGGAAGGAAGGAAGGAAGGAAGGAAGGAAGGAAGGAAGGAAGGAAGGAAGGAAGGAAGGAAGGTGGAAGGTAGGTAGGTAGGTAGGTAGGTGGAAGGAAGGAAGGAAGGAAGGAAGGAAGGAAGGAAGGAAGGAAAAGAAAGAAGAAAGAAAGAAAGAAAGAAAGAAAGAAAGAAAGAAAGAAAGAAAGAAAGAAAGAAAGAAAGAAAGAAAGAAAGAAAGAAAGAAAGAAAGAAAGAAAGAAAGAAAGAAAGAAAGAAGCCTGGAACCTGGGAAAGAAAGAAACTCTCTTCTATTTTACAACTACTCCCTCTGGTGGCCTGAAACCAATTGTTGTTTGTTTTAGGGGAGCAACTGAGTAGTTATTTACAAGTCTGGTTCAGCGTTTTATTCTCCCAATAGATGCTGTACATTCTGCTGTAGGTACAAACATGATTTCCCCCTCGCTATTGTGACATTTTGGGGGTGCAGCCTCAGTCGAGGGGCCTTAGAAAGAAGGTCTGCAAGGGTGCAGGGGGAAAATATTCAGAGAGTTGTAAGTTGGCCAGAGGGTCGAAAGAGAGTCTGCTGCTGGATTTGCGGGGCCAGAAGCCCTGCCAGCAGGGCGGGGTCAGTGGCTCAGTGGAAAAGCTTCAGCCTGGCACGCAGAAAGTCCCAGGTTCAAGACCCAGCATCTCCCGTTGAAAGGACCAGGCAACAGATGATGTGAAAGTCCTACATCTGACAGTTCGAGCAGCAAAGACAGGCCTTGATGGACAGGTGGCCTTTACACATTCACGTAAGATGGGGGCTGTAAGAAGTCTCAGAAAGAGGCCAGAACGAGCAACCAAGCTGTCTGGATCCGGCTGAGAGTACAGATGTGTGTAGAGGGAACCCCTCTTTCTGCCTTCACCATGTTAACCCCCGTTCTCTCCCCCCCCCCCCCCCCCCCGATTTTTTCTCTAGTCCGACATTCTCAGACCTTTGGTGGAGCCTCGAGCGCAGGCCGTACTTGGGGGGCGGACGCCGACCGAGCCACCGTGCAGCTTAAGGAGCAAAAGAAAGGTAAGAAGAGTGACAGCCCCATCAAACACACCTTGTCACTGTTGGGTTACTTTAAAAATTAAGCTTCACCCAAAGCACATGCCAAAGCAGTTGTGCCTCAGTGACCCCTTGTGGTCGAGATGGCAAATGCTTTCTCACTTGGGTGAGCCATTAGGCCTTTTATCCACTCCCCTCCACCACCCAGCCCCCTGGAGCTGAGATTCAATCAAAGGGTCATTTAACCCTCTTGCCCAGCATCAGTAGAGATTCTGGAAGAGTCCTCTACTTTAGCCTCTTGGCTGAAAAGAAGTTGTGCTTAGAGATCCTGCATTCTCTAGTTATTCATGTATGCATGAAGAAGAAGGAGAAGGAGGAGGAGGAGGAGGAGGAGGAGGAGGAGGAAAAGAAGAAGGAGAAAAAGGAGAAAAAGAAAGAGAAAAGGAGGAGGAAAAAGAGAAGGAGAAAAAGAAGGAGAAGAAGAAAAGGAAAAAGAGGAAGAGGAGGAAGAGGAAGAAGAAGGAGAAGAAGAAAAGGAAAAGGAAGGAGGAGGAGGAGAAGAAAAGGAAAAAGAGGAAGAGGAAGAAGGAGGACGAGGAGGAGGAGGAGGAGGGGAAAAAGAAGAAGGAGAAAAAGAAGGAGAAAAGGAGAAAAAGGAGGAGGAGAAAAAGAAGGAGAAGAAGAAAAGGAAAAAGAGGAAGAGGAAGAGGAGGAAGAAGAAGGAGAAAAAGGAGGAGAAAAAGAAGGAGAAGGAGAAAAAGGAGAAGGAGAAGAAGGAGGAGGAGAAGAAAAGGAAAAAGAAAAAGAGGAAGAAGAAGAAAAGGAGAAGGAGAAGAAGAGGAGTAGTAGTTTGGATTTATATCCACCCTTTCTCTCCTATAAGGAGACTCAAAGGGGCTTACAATCTCCTTGCCCTCCCCCCCCCCCACAACAAACACCCTGTGAGGTGGGTGGGGCTGGCATGTGTTGGAGTGCACAAGCTAATTTGGTTCACCAGATAAGCCTCCACAGCTCAAGCGGCAGAGCGGGGAACATGACAAAAAACACCTTTCAATTTTATTTTTCAGACTCCCAATCGATAAGGAAGGATAAGAAGCAAATTCTCAAAGCCCACTTCCGCCTTTCAAATGCAGTCTCTGACTGTCAGCAGGTTTCTCTAGCTGGTTTACCCATCTTATCTGTGCTCGAGTGCCAACGGTGCATTTGCCCTGGACAAGGGAACAGGATAGTTTCTGACAGCTGCAAGATAACCTGGCCAGCTTTCTTTTCGCCACATCCTCAGAGTTTTCTGAACTCGTGGAGCCGATTCCCAAAAAGCTTTGCGGCTTTACAGCGATCGTTGTCAGTGATCAACCGTGGGAAAGAAAAGAGTACGAGGACTCATTCAAATAGACGACCTGCAACGAACTCTGCAAAGCTGTTTTCTATTGACGGCCTTCTTAGAATCATAGAACCCTAGAGTGGGAAGAGACCCCCAAGGGCCATCAAGACCAACCCCCTGCCATGCAGGAACACACAATCAAAGCACTGCTGACAGACGGCCATCCAGCCTCTGTTTTAAAACCTCCAAAGAAGGAGACTCCACCACTCTCCGAGGTAGCTCTGTCCACTGTCGGACAGCCCTGACAGTCAGGAAGTTCTTCCTGATGTTTAGGTGGAATCTCGTGGAATCTCTTTCCCTGCTCCTTGAATCCATGACTCCTGGTCCTAGTCTCTGGAGCCGCAGAAAACAAGCTTGCTCCCTCACCAACACGACATCCCTTCAAATATCTAAACATGGCTATCATGTCACCCCTTAATTGTCTCTTCACCAAATTAAATTCCCCCAGCTCCCTAAGTCTCTCCTCGTAAGCAGTGATGGGATCCAAAAATGTTAGTTACAGGTTCCCATGGTGGTGGGATTCAAACTGTGGTGTAGTGCCAATGGGAATGGGCGGGGCACAATGTGGGCGTGGCTGGGCATTCCGGGGCGGGGCATTCCTGGGCGGGGCTGTGGCAAGTACGCAGCCACTGCGCCAGTCCTTGGGTGGGAGACGAATGCACGCAGGCGCAGGCTGCCACGCACGCCAGTGCACCTCCTGCTAGACTGCTCCAAGTTCTGCGCGCTACTGCTGAGAGGAGGGGCGTAACGAAGGCAAAAATCACATGGTAAAATCACCAATTAGCAACCCCCTTTCAGCACACACAAATAATTAGTAACCTACTTTCGGGAACCTGTGAGAACCTGCTGGATCCCACCTCTGCTCGTAGGGCACAGATTCCAGACCTTTGACCATTTTGGTCGCCCTCCTCTGGACCCATTCAAGCTTGTCAATATCCTTTTTGAATTGCGGTGCCCAGAACTGTACACAATATTCCAGGTGAGGTCTGACCAATGCAGGATAGAGAGGTCCAATTGCATGAAGCCCGCTGGGTGACGTTGGGCCAGTCACAGTTCTCTCTGAACTCTCAGTCCCAGTTACCTCTCAAAGGGGGCATCCATTGAAAATGCTGGGGGGAAGAATGAGGACTAATAAAAGGAAACACTTCTTCACACAACGTGTGATGGGTGTTTGGAATATGCTGCCACAGGAGGTGGTGATGGCCACTCACCTGGATAGCTTTAAAAGGGGCTTGGACAGATTGATGGAGGAGAAGTCGATTTATGGCTCCCAATCTTGATCCTCCTTGATCTGAGATTGCAAATGCCTTAACAGACCAGGTGCTCGGGAGCAACAGCCGCAGAAGGCCATTGCTTTCACCTCCTGCCTGTGAGCTCCCAAAGGCACCTGGTGGGCCACTGCGAGTAGCAGAGAGCTGGACTAGATGGACTCTGGTCTGATCCAGCTGGCTTGTTCTTATGTTCTGTTGTGGGGTGGGCATTGTGATTATAAGCCTCCTCAAAGATCGAGAAAGGCAGGGTATAAAAACCAACTCTTCCTCTGCACATAAGGTCTGCTGGGTGATCTTGGGCCAGTCACAGTTCTCTCAGGACTCTCTCAGCCCCACCTGCCTCACAAGATGTCTGTGGTGGAGAGAAGAAAGGAAAGGAGCTTGTAAACCCCTTTGAGTCTCCTTACAGGAGAGAAAGGCAGGATAGAAGAAGAAGAAGAAAAGGAGGAGGAGGAGGAGGAGGAGTTTGGAAGGAAGGAAGACAGAGAGAAAAAAGAAACAAACGAAGGAAGGAAGGAAAGAAAGAAAGAAAGAAAGAAGAGAAATAAACAAACAAACAAACAAAGGAGGAGGAGGAGGAGCAGGAGGAGTTTGGATTTATATCCCCCCCCTTTCTCTCCTGTAGGAGACTCAAAGGGGCTGACAACCTCCTTGCCCTCCCCCCCTCACCACAAACACCCTGTGAGGTAGGTGGGGCTGAGAGAGCTCCGAAGAACTGTGACTAGCCCAAGGTCACCCAGCTGGCGTGTGTGGGAGTGCACAGGCTAATCTGAATTCCCCAGAGAAGCCTCCACAGCCCAAGTGGCAGAGCGGGGAATCAAACCCGGTTCCTCCAGATTAGAATGCAGCTGCTCTTAACCACTACGCCACTGCTGCTCCTTAACCACTACACCCAAACCCTTCATCTCCTTCACGGCAGCTTCCTGAGATCGGGGGAACGGGTTTTGCTGCCGCCGGAGGCACCGAGAACGTTGGAGGAAACGTGTGGCCAGTTTGGAGAACAGACAAGCGGCGGGGAAGGGTGCGGCTGCCGGGTGTGAGTTGCAGCTGGAGGTTTCCGCTCAGAAGGGGCTGGCGTTGGGCCCACCTACGCAGCAGCCTCTCCCCTGTTTCCTGTCGCTTCCCCAGGCCAGAGAAAGCAGAGGAGGAAGTCCAGCTGCAGGAAGGTGGGTGAACGGGGTCCTCTTTCCTGCGGCCCACCTGGCCTGAGGCACTGTTGCTAGGACGGTGTTTCCCGGCAGGCGGAAGGCAGGAGGGGACGGCAGTTGTCTGAGATCTGTCGCTGGATGCCCGAGCCCTGGACTGCCTGCGGTTGGGCCTGTTGCAAAAGGCGGAACTGCCCTACATCAAGGGGGTGCTGAAAGCAGGGGGCGGAGGGCTGGTGGGAAAAGTTGGCCACTCTCCTGCGAGATTTGCCCTGCACGCTGCCTGTTGCTTTCCACGCCAGGGTGTAGAATGTCGGTTGCTGTTTCCCTGACCTCTCCTTTCCATTCATCTCCTTTTGTTGTCTCCCTTCCTGACGAGATCTACAAGATCCTCAGTGGCAGCCTTATAACCCAGGGCAGTTCGGTCTTGTCAGGTCTCAGGCCTTTTCCGCTTTCGATGCTCTTTGCAGCCGGATTTTACTGTACGGAACAGCAAAAGCCGCTTGCAAACAATTGCGGAAGTGGATTGAAAGTGCGTTATTTCTGCACGAAGTTAAGCAGGGTCAGCCCTGGCTAGTACAGTGGTGGCGAAGCTATGGCACGGGTGCCAGAGGTGGCACTCAGAGCCCTCTCTGTGGGCATGCGCAAACAGAGTGCCCCCCCCCCAACACACATCTAGGCTAGCCTGGGCCGCTGGGCTTGATTATTAGCATTAAACCTAAGACCTAGTTTTGGGGAAGCAGTGTAGGTAACCCTGTTAAGCGCTGTTAAACCCCACGGATTTTCATGCAAAGAACTTTACCTGGGAGTAAGCTCGGTTGCTGGCAATGGGGCTTGCTTCTGAGTAAACCCTCCTAGGGTCGTGATTCACCCGCTGGAAGAGTTGCCCGGTTGCTTCAAAGCAAAGCCGCCGACTACCACCAAGCTTACTCCCGAGTAACGCATGCCTCGGAGCCAACCGTTTTTTCTAAACTCAAAGCTCAGTATTCAGGTTAAATTGCCGGGTTGGCACTTTGCCAATTGGGGTTGCAATTTGGGCGCTCGGCCTCGAAAAGGTTCGCCATCACTGGGCTAGTAGTTGGGTGGAAGGCAGCCAAAGAAGACAAAGGTTGCGACACAGAGGCTAGGGATGCCAACCTACAGGGGGGACCTGGAGACGCCCAGAATCCCATCTACTCTCCAGACTATAGAGATCAGTTTCCCTGGAGAAAATGGCTGGTTTGGAGGGTGAACTCTATGGTACTGTACCCCACTGACGTTCTGCACCTTCCCAGGATCCATTCCCAACCCCCCAGGAGTTTCCCAGCTTGGTTCTAACAACCAGCACTGACTGGTGGCTGGGGGGAACCAGACCCACCGTAGCTGAGGCAGACCATGGCAAACCACAACTATTGGTTGTTGTGGGCTTTCTGGGCTGTGTGACCGTGGTCTGGTGGTGGCGTAGGAGGTTAAGAGCTCGTGTATCTAATCTGGAGGAACCGGGTTTGATTCCCAGCTCTGTCGCCTGAGCTGTGGAGGCTTATCTGGGGAATTCAGATTAGCCTGTGCACTCCCCACACACGCCAGCTGGGTGACCTTGGGCTAGTCACAGCTCTTCGGAGCTCTCTCAGCCCCACCTACCTCACAGGGTGTTTGTTGTGAGGGGGGAAGGGCAAGGAGATTGTAAGCCCCTTTGAGTCTCTTACAGGAGAGAAAGGGGGGATATAAATCCAAACTCCTCCTCCTCCTCCTCCTCCTCCTCCTCCTCTTCTTCTTCTTCTTCTTCTTCTTCTTCTTCTTCTTCTTCTTCTTCTTCTTCTTCTTCTTCTTCTTCTTCTTCTTCTTCTTCTTCTTCTTCTTCTTCTTCTTCTTCTTCTTCTTCTTCTTCTTCTTCTTCTTCTTCTTCTTTTATATATGCCATTAAAGGTATTGGAATTGATTGACTAACCACTACACTGCAATACTAGCAATAGCACTGGTTTCAACAAAAGAAGGCAATAGACAACACTTGCTCAGGGAAATGACCAGTTGAGGGGCTCTTGTGTGATTTGAGTCTGGTGGCACTTAGACACCAACAAGGTGTTCAAAGTAGAAGATTTCGAGAGTGAGGCCCCTTCCGCACGCGCAGAGCAATGCGCTTTCAATCCACTTCCACAATTGCTTGCAAGTGGATTTTGCTCTTCCGCACAGTAAAACCCAGCTGCATTGAAAGTGGATTGAAAGCGCCTTATTCCGCACGTGCGGAAGGGGCCATGGAGACCGACAAGATGTCCAAAGCAGGAGATTGCGAGAGTTAGAGCTTCAGTGTATTGTCGAAGGCTTTCACGGCCGGAATCACTGGGGTGCTGTGCGGTTTCCGGGCTGTACGGCCGTGTTCTAGCAGCGTTCTCTCCTGACGTTTCGCCTGCATCTGTGGCTGGCATCTTCAGAGGATCTGATCCTCTGAAGATGCATTCAACCACAGATGCAGGCGAAACGTCAGGAGAGAAGGCGGCTAGAACACGGCCATACAGCCCGGGAACCACACAGCACCCCAGTTAGAGCTCCCTTCGCCAGATACAGGTCTGCGAGCCGGCTCTTCGGCGGCTCCGCATAGATGTCGCACGGCGTTAGACTCAAGCTGGTCACTTTTTAACCAGGTGGAGAGGTGGGGGGAGGGGAAGGCTGGAGGCCCAGCCCTGGGGACGGAGATTATCCGGAGCCTCGAGGGCAAAGTGTGGGATCCGAGGAGCGGCAAGATGGCAGGTGCGTTGCGGCCAGCCCCACAGCGAGGGGACGGTGTGCGGGCGGTCATGCAGTGCCGACAGCTGGCAGTGGGAGAAGGGAAGGAAGCGCACCCTCCGATCACGAGGCGGTGCCGTGATCCTTGCGCAGGTAGAGTGCAAGCACCGTGCTCCTGCCCTAGGCCCGCGCTCAGCAGTGTCCCTTTCGTTTCCCGGCAGGTGCCGCCTCTCAGCTGCCGGACGACATGACCACCCTCACCCAGGAGCTGGGCACGGCCTTCTTCCAAAGGCAACAGCTGCCGGCGTCCATGGCCGACACCTTCTTGGAGCACCTGTGCCTGCTGGACATCGACTCCGAGCCCATCACGGCCCGCAGCACCGGCATCGTCTGCACGATCGGTACGTCAACAAGGGTGTGGGTCGGGAGGGCCGCCGAAGCCACGGGGTCCCTTGTGGGACGGGGAGCTCCCCCCGCCTAGCCTGGAGCGGACAGGGCAGGGTATCTGGCCCTCCCCTCCGTTCGGTGTGCGCGCCGCGGATTCGCTGATCTCGTGGTGCAGTGGTTAAGAGCAGGTGCGCTCTAATCTGGAGAACCGGGTTTGATTCCCCGCTCTGCCACTTTTTTGATTGATTGATTGATTGATTGATTGATTGATTGATTGATTGATTGATTGATTGATTGATTGATTGATTGATTGATTGATTGATTGATTGATTGATTGATTGGTTATATTTTTATACCGCCCTCCCCCGAAGGGCTCAGGGCGGTGAACAGAACAGAATAGAGCACAGAAATCAAAGCTAAAATCCAATCAAGATTAGGTAGTTTTTGGCTCTATATAAATAACCCCATCCTATTAAAACGCAGCATTATTAAAATCAGCATAAAAGACTTGAGCTGTGGAGGCTTATCTGGGGAACCAGATTAGCTCGTGCACTCCCACACGCGCCAGCTGGGTGACCTTGGGCTAGTCCCAGTTCTTCGGAGCTCTCTCAGCCCCACCTACCTCACAGGGTTTGTTGCAGGGGGGGAAGGGAAAGGAGATTGTAAGCCCCTTTGAGTCTCCTTACAGGAGAGAAAAGGGGGGGGGGTTATAAATCCAAACTCTTATTATTATTGGGCCACCACAAGGCATTGTGGGAAAATGGAGCCTCAGTCCAGTGGATTGGGTTGCAGAAGGGGGGAATGGACTTTTTGTGCAAAAAAATCGTACAAGAAGCAAGTTACTGACTTATCCTGCAGGGGGCCACACTGAGCTGTAGTTTCTGAGGAGGGGGGCAATAGGGTTTCCAATAGAGTTGCCATTGGTGGGAATTGGGGGGTGGGCGGGTTTCCAGTTCCAGGTTGGAAAACTCCTAGAGGTTTGGGGGCGGAGCCTGGTGAGGACAGAAGAAGAAGAAGAGTTGGATTTATGTCCCCCTTTCTCTCCTGCAATGCATCATGTAAAAACACGGTCATGTAAAAATACAATTGATATCAATTCAGTAAGATTTTAAAATATTATCATTTGCCCTTTAGAGCGACTCAGTTCATTGTGTTTTTAAAGAAAGCGTTCAGGGCTCTCTCCCGGTGGCAGCTAAAACCCAACGTGATAATACCGAAGGTATGTTACGATGCCTACCTGGCTGAATCCCAGGTGGAGCAAAAAGGATGTAGGTCAGTGATGACAAACCTTTTCGAGACAGAGTGCCCAAATTGTGACCCAAGCAGGGGCGTACCTAGGCAAACTGGCGCCCGGGGACAAAACCTGAGTTTGGCACCCCCCTCCCTGCCCGGGAAAAGAAAATGGATGGGTGTCTCTTCCACCCCCAAAGGCAGAGGGACTCTCTGCAGGAATGTCAGAGAAATCCATGAACCTTTCCTAGGAGGACTTTCCTACCTGCCATGATGAGCTCAAATAAACAGTATGGAAAGTCCTAACCAGACCAAATGGCCAGTGAGGATGACCCAACAGTGGTGTTGTGATGCAAGATTGTTTACTGCCATCGCTATGGAAACGCCCAGACTTCAGTAGCCCCAGGCTAGCCTGATCTCCTCTGATATCTCGAGTCAAGCAGGGCCAGTCCTGGCTAGTACTTGGATGGACAATGTCAAGTGTGCTAAAGTTGTGCAGTTTTGAGGGGGAATGGGTGCAAGCCTCCCGCCACAGCTGGACAGTTTTTTGGCGCCACCCTGGATAGGCTGAAGGAAGGGTTAGGCCCTCTTCCTGGGGTGGTCTTGAAAGTCCTTGGGTCTGTAAGATGCGCCTTCATCTATCAGGGGAAAAGAAAATGGATGGGTGGGCGGCATTGAGGTGGTGAACCTTCAAAGGACCCTCAGCAACACTCAGCTGACAAATAAAGACCGCCTGGAATCCCTTTGCAGCTGGGAGTGGCTCTCACGCACTTCACACTTCACACAACAGCAGATTTGGCTAATGTGGGTTCACCCCCCCATGATGTGGCAGGAGGGCTTCAGGCTGGAGTCTTTGCTGCTAATATCCATTTGGAGGACTTTCCTACCCGCCAGCGATGAGCTCAAATGAACAGCAAGACCAGTCCTAATCAGACCAAATGGCTAGTGAGGATGACCCAACAGAAGTATTGTGATGCAAGATTGTTTACTGTCATCGTTATGGTAACGCCTACACTTGAATAGCCTCAGGTTAGCCTGATCCCCCCCCCCCCCAACCATACCCAGCCATCTCTGAAGCCAAGCAGGGCTGGTCCTGGCTAGTACTTGGATGAAAGGCTTTCAAGGAATACCGTATGCAGTGCTGGGAGAGGCAGGCTACGGCAAACCACCTCCAAACGTCTCTTACCTTGAAAACTCAACCAGGGTTTGCCATAAGTCAAATGTAATTGACAACAAAAGAAATTTTTTTAAAAGCTGTGAAGAAAACATAACTATGCCGTATAGCACAAGCATGTGGAATTTTTTGCACTAAAATAAAAGAGAAAAGCAAGGTAGATCTAATGCTCGGAGTCTAGGGGCACATCAGGTACACAAACTAATTTACAGAAGACCAGAAGCCACTGGGAGATATTAGCCCACAACAAGGTCCCAACATAGAGGGGAGGAGGCATCTGAGCATTGCAATCTTCAGCTTCCAAAAGGAGGCTCTAGATTCCAAAGGGGCACCTTAAGAAAAATGCAGCGCTTAGGACCACTGGTCAGAGAAGTCCATGAACTCTTTCCTTGGAGGATCTTCCCACCTGCCATGATGAGCCTAAAATGAACAGAAACCCAAGGGCAGGATGGGGAGGGACAGCTCTGAGGAGAGATTATTACCCAGTAGGAAGCCTATAAAACTTATATATATTAGCATATATTGCTGAAGAAGTAGTCAAAAAACGCTGCTTATGCGCAGCTGTTTCCTGTTTGTTTTGATATGGTACTTTTAAGTGTGCTGCAAAAAAATTGGATAACGATGGAATAGAGCATATATACTCTGGTGTATGGATGACTGAAAAAAATAATTTTGACGAAGTGGAATCATGAATTTGGAAGTATGAAATATGGATGGATATCCTTTATGGATTATGGATTTATGTATGTAATATGATGATATATGAAATGAAATAAGACGACAAAACTGGATACATAATAGTAAAGAACATTTTATTTCACATCAGCTTGAGTGCAACGGTTTGTTGTGGTTTCTTTGAGGTACTGCATGTTGCACTCAGTTTTTGTAGGTGTTCAACAGTGTTGGATAGGGTGTTGCGGGTCGGGACCCCTTTGGGGGTCGAATCCACCCTTTCACAGGGCTAAGCTCAAGCCTTTCTGCATCGGTGTTCTCCATCTGAAAAATGAATAAATGCTAGGGTTGCGGGTCACCACAACATGAGGAACTGCATTAAAGGGTCGCGGGCATTAGGAAGGTTGGAGAACCACTGGCCTAACCCCTCCTCCAACCTATCTAGGATGGCAATAAAAAAACTGTCAGGGGCTGGCTTGGGAGGCTTGCACTCCATTCCCCCTCGCTAACTGCACACCTTTAGCACACTTGGACATTGTCGCATCCGGCACTTGCCAGGACTGGCCCTGCTTGGCTCCAGAGGATCAGAGGAGATCAGGCTAGCCCGGGGCTAATAGATACCAGCTTCACAGCAAGGTCCCAATCAGAGGGGAGGAGGCATCTGAGATCACACCAGCTCCCAAAAGGGAGTGCCCAGATTCCTCGAAGGGGCACCTTAAGAAAAATGCTTGCTTAGATCACCGGAATGATGCACATTTGCTCTGTCCTCAGGAAGAAAGAAAAATAATCCGGACACCCCCCCGAAGGGTGACATGGACACCTAAAATGAAATTCTCTTACGGTGTCACCTATATGCATGTAAAAATACCAGAAATTGCAACTGTGGAAGCCAAAAAAGCCAACAGTTTTGAGAAATAAGATCTCACTCCAGAATAAGGTTCCATCCAGTATAAAAAGGGTTGGCCTGGAAGCAGAGGAAAACAACAGAGCAGGCAAACAGGGGCCTCTTTAATCGCCTTGCATTCTGCAAGAAAGCCAAGGCATAATCCCATACAAGGAGGAATACTGGATTTCTGTCTCTGGCTTCCACCCCCAACGGCAGAGGGAATCTCTGCAGGAAGGGCAGGGAAGTCCATGAACCTTTCCTCGGAGGACTTTCCTACCTGCCAAGATGAGCTTAAATGAACAGTATGGAAAGTCCTAACCAGACCAAATGGCCAGTGAGGATGACCCAACAGAGATGTTGTGATGCAAGATTGTTTACTGCCATTGCTATGGAAACACCCAGACTTCAGTAGCCCCGGGCTATCCTGATCTCTGGAGCCAAGCAGGGCCAGTCCTGGCTAGTACTTGGATGGACAATGTCAAGTGTGCTAAAGGTGTAAAGTTGCGAGGGGGAATGGGTGCCAAGACCCACTTATTTATCGCAAAGTGCCAACCCGGCAATTTAACCTGAATACTGAAGTTTGAGTTTAGAAAAAACGCTTGGCTCGGAGGCGTGCGTTACTCGGGAGTAACCTTGCTGGTAGTCGGTGGCTTTGCTTTGAAGCAAACATGCAGCTCTTCCAATGGGTGAAACACGACTCTGGGAGGGTTTACTCAGAAGCAAGCCCCATTGCCAACAAGCGAGCTTACTCCCAGGTAAAGGATCGCGCTTTAGTTCTTCGCATGAAAATCAGTGGGGTTTAACAGCGCTTAACAGGGTTCCCTACACTGCTTTCCCACAACTTGGTCTTAGGTTTAATGCTAATAATCGAGCCCAGTGGCCCAGGCCAGCCTAGATGTGGGGGGGGGGGGGCACTCTGTTTGCACGTGCCCACAGAGAGGGCTCTGAGTGCCACCTCTGGCACCCGTGCCATAGGTTCGCCACCACTGATGTAGGGACTTGGTTCTGATGTCACGCAACCCCCAAGTGCTGCGCTAACCACTTGGTGCCACTGCCCTGTTGCAGGTCCTGCTTCCCGCTCGGTGGAGATGCTGCGTGAGATGATCAAAGCAGGGATGAATATTGCCAGACTGAATTTCTCCCACGGCTCCCACGAGGTACGAAGAGCCAGCTCGGGTCACAAGGGGCCTTAGGGTCAGGCGGAAGAGTATTTGCTCCTGGGTTGGCTAAGACTGGGAAGAGAACTGGTTCCCAACTGGGAGATGGCCAATTGGGAAAGGACCGAGCTTCCATGGGGGAGCCTGCAGAAGATCTCTGGTTGAGGCTCCGGGATCTCCACTTAATGGATCTCAATAGCAAGACCAAGGAGGGCCCTTCTGGGCATGCAGAACGATGCACTTTCAATCCACTTCCAATCCACTTTGAAGCTGGATTTCGCTGTGCGGAAGAGCAAAATCCACTTGCAAACAATGGTGAAAGTGGACTGAAAAGCGCATTATTCTGCATGTGCGGAAGGGGCCCGAGAGGGATCCTCTCTTGAGAGCCACGCCCCACTGAAAGCTTAGATGACATGGGGGCAAATTGGTTGGCAGAGAAACTCTGTTGAATGGAAAGGGTTCCGATTTCAATTCCTGGGATCTTCAGGTACAAGATCCTAGGTACAGTGGTGGGATCCAAAAATTTTAGTAACAGGTTCCCATGGTGGTGGGATTCAAACTGTGGCGTAGCGCCAATGGGGCTGGGCGGGGCACGGCGGGGGTGTGGCCGGGCATTCCGTGGGCGGGGCATTCCTGGGCAGGGCTGTGGCAAGGATGCAGACGCTGCACCGGTCCTTGGGCGGGAAACAAATGCACGCAGGCGCAGGCTGCCACGCACGCCGGTGCACCTCCTGCTAGACTGCTTCAAGTTCTGCACGCTACTGCTGAGAGGAGGGGCGTAACTAAGGCAAAAATCACGTGGCAAAATCACCCATTAGTAACCCCCTCTCGGCACACACAAATAATTAGTAACCTACTCTCGGGAACCTGTGAGAACCTGCTGGATCCCACCTCTGCCGAGGTATCAAATTATAGAAAAGTCAATATATTGCCGAAGGCCGGAATGTACTGGCTGTTGTGGGTTTTCTGGGTTGTGTGGCCAGACCTGTTTGTTTTCACTCCAAACATTTTGCCTGCATCTTGGGCTGGTGTCTTCAGAGTTCAAAAGGGGAGGGGAGGTATAGAAATTTAATTTTTTTAAATGTCACACTAAGATGGCACAATATGGAGTGATAGATGAACAGCGGTCTTGCTTGGTATAAAACCACATATTCAGCTCTGGTGTGGGAGGAATCATGGCTTAGTGGTAGAGTATTTGCTTTGCATGGAGAAAGTCCCAGATTCAGTTCTCAACATCATTATTCAAAGGATCTCAAAGGAGGGGGTCAGAAAGCCCCCTCACTGCCTGAGCCCCAAATACTGACCGAAATGAACTTAGGGGTCTGACCGTATCACACAGCTTCATAGGTTCATAAGAACGGGTGGAGTATTTTGACCTTACAGTCACTAGCCAATCTGGCCTTTCTTGCGATTTGTCAGATCTGACTGCTGGTGTGCTTATACACCCTCTTCCTCACAGGTTATTCAAGAATTATTTTATAACACCTCCCTCCACCCATAAAAAAAACAGATCTACAAATATAAAAATTGCCAAATTGGGCAGTTGGCAGATCCTGGGAGTGGGAATGAATTAAGACTCTCTTATTAGCTGAAAAAGACGATCCTCCAGTTATGTGACTTCTTCAGAGGTCATAGAGTTGAGAGACCTCTAAGGGCCATCCAGTCCAACCCCCTGCCATGCAGGAACACACAATCAAAGCACTCCTGCCAGATGGCCATCCAGCCTCTCTTTAAAAACCTCCAAAGAAGGAGACTCCACCACCCTCCAAGGGAGTGCATTCCACTGTCGAACAGCCCTGATAGTCAGGAAGTTCTTCCTGATGTTTAGGTGGAATATCTTTTTCTGCACTTTGAACCCATGACTCCTGGTCTCTGGAGCAGCCGAAAACAAACTTTGTCCCTCTTCAACACAACATCCCTTCAAGTATCTAAACATGGCTATCATGTCACCCCTTAACCTTCTCTAGACTAAACATGCGTAGCTCCCTTAGAGAGAGGAGTGCGCCCATTTGCTTCACTTTCCTTGTGCAGGCCGGGGGAAAAGTTGCGCCTTCCGTGTTTTTGAAACCATGCGGATTCTCTCATCTGCTGTGTGGTGAGTTTGGGAGCAAAGGAAATGTGTGCACATTCGAGAATCTGACCCAAAGATAACGTACCCTTGCTGAAGAGCAGACCTCAATGCCACAAATGGCCACGGGCACTCGATAACTAAAAGTTCTGAAACCACTATTAACAGGAGTTTGACCACTGCATCTCTGCATGATTTACTGGGATGGCTTGGCAATCATCTCTGCGGCCGCTCATCCTGCCCTATCTTTGCATTGGGAGTGAACTGGATCATCAAGTCTCTGCAGAAGTGCTGCAAAGTTGCCAGACCTCAGGGATAGCTCTCTGATGGATCTCTGTACAATTTGCTGATTTGCCACGGTTCTTTTTAGGTCCACCCCTGTACGGGGATGGGAGCTCACATAAGAACATAAGAACGAGCCTGCTGGATCAGACCAGAGTCCATCTAGTCCAGCACTCTGCTACTCGCAGTGGCCCACCAGGTGCCTTTGGGAGCTCATGTGAAGGAGGTGAAAGCAATGGCCTTCTGCTCCTGCTGCTCCCGAGCACCTGGCCTGCTAAGGCATTCAAGAACATAAGAACATAAGTACTAGCCTGCTGGATCAGACCAGAGTCCATCTAGTCCAGCACTCTGCTACTTGCAGTGGCCCACCAGGTGCCTTTGGGAACTCTCCCTCCGAATTGTCCTCATTGCTGAGGTACTGAAAATCACCAGTCAACCAGCATGGCGCAGTTAAGAGCAGATGGACTCCAATCTGGGGCACAGGGTCTGATTTCCTCGCTTCTTCACATGAGCAGCGGACTCGTATCTGGTGAACCGGATTTGCTTCCCCACTCCTAAATTCTTGCTGCTAGTCAAAGTTCTCTCAGAACTCTCTCGGACCCACCTACCTCACACAGTGTCTGTTGTGGGGATAAGGGGTTTGTAAGCCACCTTGAGTCTCCTTACGTGAGAGAAAGGCAGGGTATGAATCCAAACTCTTCTCTTTCTGTCCCTCAGAGGAGGCTGGCCATTGTACCACTGCATGAGTCCCAGTTCTGGGCTTGAGGCTCATCTAGGTTGATGACTTCTTGCTGTCCAGGACTAGGAAGGAAGGGAGATGAACTTCTCTGAGGCCCCTTCCGCACATGCAGAATAATGCAATCTACTTGGAGCAGCAGTGGCGCAGGAGGTTAAGAGCTTGTGTATCTAATCTGGAGGAACCGGGTTTGATTCCCAGCTCTGCCGCCTGAGCTGTGGAGGCTTATCTGGGGAATTCAGTTTAGCCTGGGCACTCCCACACACGCCAGCTGGATGACCTTGGGCTAGTCACAGCTTCTCGGAGCTCTCTCAGCCCCGCCTACCTCACAGGGTGTTTGTTGTGAGGGGGGAAGGGCAAGGAGATTGTCAGCCCCTTTGAGTCTCCTGCAGGAGAGAAAGGGGGGATATAAATCCAAACTCTTCTTCTTCTTCTAGTTTCAATGCAGCTGATTTTTGCGGTGCGGAGTAGCAAAATCTACTTATAATCATGAAAGTGGATTGAAAATGCATTATTCTGCATGTGTGGAAAGACCCTGTAAGTGAGTGTGTTTCTTACACATTCTGAAGGGTTCTTTGGGGGGGGGGGGAGGGTGTATGGAAATGAAATATGCTTCTGAGTTTAGCCATCAGGAGCTTGAAAAACGCCACTCTGGAATCTCCAGTAGAGTCACAAGTTACAGGCTAAGACCTCTGTGCGCAGCTACCCACTGGAATACGTACTCTCGGACTAAATTATTCCAGCAGAAGCAAGCAGTTACTAAGATCCTGTGATGGAGGCACCACATTGGCAGAATCACGGGAGATCGGCCGAGGGAGAAACCAGCCATGGACGATATAGTTGGGGCAGTGGTTGGATTTCAGAATCTGTAACCTGGAGTGGGAACCATGAAGTGTTCAGTTCTGGTCGCCACATCTCAAAAAGGATATCAAAGAGATAGAAAAAGTGCAGAGAAGGGCAACGAGGATGATTGAGGGACTGGAGCACCTTCCTTATGAGGAGAGGCTGCAGCATTTGGGACTCTTTAGTTTGGAGAGGAGACGTCTGAGGGGGGATATGAGTGAAGTCTATAAAATTATGCATGGGGTAGAAAATGTTGACAGAGAGAAATGTTTCTCTCTTTCTCACAATACTAGAACCAGGGGGCATCCATTGAAAATGCTGGGGTGGGAAGAATTGGGACTAATAAAAGGAAACACTTCTCCACGCAACGGGTGATGGGTGTTTGGAATATGCTGCCACAGGAGGTGGGGATGGCCACTCACCTGGATAGCTTTAAAAGGGGCTTGGACAGATTTATGGAGGAGAAGTCGATTTATGGCTACCAATCTTGATCCTCCTTGATCTGAGATTGCAAATGCCTTAACAGTCCAGGTGCTCTCGGGAGCAGCAGCAGCAGCAGAAGGCCATTGCTTTCACCTCCTGCAGGTGAGCTCCCAAAGGCACCTGGTGGGCCACTGCGAGTAGCAGAGAGCTGGACTAGATGGACTCTGGTCTGATCCAGCTGGCTTGTTCTTATGTTCTTATGAAGTGAACCCATTCCTTTTGCGAGCTGGAAACTTGGGTAGATTTCACACAGGGCAAGTTCAATGGGTGCAAGGTGCCATATAACCTGTTTTCTGTGTGGCAGGGGGTGGGGGACTTCATACAGGCCCTGCCCAGTGGTGGGATTCGGCAGGTTCGCACCACTTTGGCAGAACCGACTTGTCAACAACCAGTGGTTAAATTATTTGAATCCCACCACCGGAACCGGTTGCTAAATTATTTGAATCCCACCACTGGTCCCGCCCCCAAAATGAGCATTTATTTTCCCTCAACCTGTTTTGTTTTTTTAAATCGCTAAACAAGCTATTCTTTGGAAAAATCCCAGGTTGGAGCCGGTGCTGCGCGAAGGGTCAGACAGGATGCGCTTTATTTCCCTTCCTTCCACCGCGCTGTCTACGGTCCGAGATAATTATTCTGCCATTTCCCGGCAGTTGCAGGGAGAGCCGGCGTGGTGTAGTGGTTAAGAGCCGGTGCACTCTAATCTGGAGAACCGGGTTTGATCCCCCGCTCTGCCAACCTGAGCTGTGGAGGTTTATCTGGTGAACCAGATTAGCTGGTGCGCTCCAACACATGCCAGTGAAGTGACCTTGGGATAGTCCCAGTTCTTTGGAGCTCTCTCAGCCCCACCCACTTCACAGGATGTTTGTTCTGGGGGGGGGGAGGAGATTGTAAGCCACCTTGAGTCTCTTTACAGGAGAGAAAGGGGTGGGGGATATAAATCCAAACTCTTGTTCTTCTTTTTCTCTTCTTAACAAATTCTGTGAGTTGCATCTGCGTAGCTATGCAGGTGCAGCCGGTCGCATCATGGGCTAGCGTCATGACTGCACGGCTGCATAGCTACGCATGTGTTGCGGGTAATTTAAAAAAGAGAAGTGTCTCGTGTGAAGGCACCACAGCAACCCAGAATATTCCCCTGGGCTCCAATCGCTGCCTGCACAGCACGCCCGTGAACAGGAAAACAGGAAAACGGATTCCTTTATCACGACTGCAACCCGTTATACATTTGCTGCGCAGAACCAACCTTGGATGTTGCTTTGGAAGAGGGGAAAAAAACTACACGGGAGACTGAGTTGTGGAAACGAAATACCTCCCATCCCCCTTCCACGTAATCAGCTCAGATCTGCTGTTAATCCGAGCTAATCAAATTAAAGGGAAGCCTGTTAAACGCAGCTGATCCCAGCACCAGTAAACAGAGCTGTAAAAACAGACTGACAGGCGGACAAAACCTCTGGAGTTTTTCTGTGGGACGTTTACACGCAAAACAACAACCCCACTCTCTCCGGACCCCACGTTTATCTTGGTTTTCGCCCTGATTGAGAGCCAGCGTGGTGGAGTGATGAAGAGAAGGTGGATTCTATTCTGGTGAACTGGGTTTGATTCCACACCCCTCCGCCTGAGCGGCGGAGGCTTACCTGGGGAACCAGATGAGTTTCCTCGCTCCAACATTCCTGCTGGGCGACCTTGGGCTAGTCCCAGTTCTTGCAGGATTCTCTCAACCCCACCTACCTCACAGGGTGTTTGTTGTGAGGGGGGAAGGGCAAGGAGATTGTAAGCCCCTTTGAGTCTCCTATAGGAGAGAAAGGGGGGACATAAATCCAACTCTTCTTCTTCTTGGTCTCCCATTCCAGTACTAAGCAAGGCTGACCCTGTAAGATTTTCAAAGTTAACAGAGGTAGTTTGCCATTGCCTGCCTCTGTGTATTGACCCAGGACTCCCTTGGTGGTCTCCCATCCAAATATTAACCAGGACCGACCCTGCTTAGCTTCAGGGATCTGGCAAGAGCAGGCTAGCCTCAGCCATCAGGTCAGGGTCCCTGCATAAAAGAGAATGTGGATATCCTGGCAGAGGTGAGGTGAAGGTCACAGGCTTCGTCCACCTGTCGTAGTGAAGGGACCACGATTTCCCACCTGTACAGACTCATTCCTAAATTGGTCATTGGTGGTAATGCCCATCCATGAGAGCCACCGAAGTGTAGTGGTTAAGAGCAGGTGGATTCTAATCCGGAGAACTGGGTTTGATTCCCCACTCCTCCAACTGAGTGGCGGAGGCTTATCTGGTTGACCAGATGTGTTTCCGCACTCCTACATTCCTGCTGGGTGACCTTTGGGCCAGTCACAGTTCTCTCTGAATTCTCTAAGCCTCACCTACCTCACAAGGTAGTGGGGAGAGGAAGGGAAAGGAGCTTGTAGGCCACCTTTAGTCTCCTTTCAGGAGAGAAAGGTGGGGTATAAATCCAAAAGTCTTCTTCTCTTCTTCAGGAGCAGCAGTGGCGTAGGAGGTTAAGAGCTCGTGTATCTAATCTGGAGGAACCGGGTTTGATTCCCAGCTCTGCCGCCTGAGCTGTGGAGGCTTATCTGGGGAATTCAGATTCGCCTGTGCACTCCCACACACGCCAGCTGGGTGACCTTGGGCTAGTCACAGCTTCTCGGAGCTCTCTCAGCCCCACCTACCTCACAGGGTGTTTGTTGTGAGGGGGGAAGGGCAAGGAGATTGTCAGCCCCTTTGAGTCTCCTGCAGGAGAGAAAGGGGGAGTATAAATCCAAACTACTCCTCCTCCTTCTCCTCCTCCTCCTCCTCCTCCTCCTCCTCCTCCTCCTCCTCCTCCTCTTCTTCTTCTTCTTCTTCTTCTTCTTCTTCTTCTTCTTCTTCTTCTTCTTCTTCTTCTTCTTCTTCTTCTTCCCCCCCCCCCCCCAGCACGAGCAGGCGGAAGCTGGCTGACAATGCGTTCGTCCAAGAACAACCAAACCCCGGTCCACTCAACGCGTTGCCTGACCTTGGTCTTAATCTACTTACTGATGGAAGTCTGAACCTTAATCAGGGAAGATCGCCCCCAACCGCCCCTCTCTCCCACCCCCCCACCCCCGATTAAAAAGGGAAGGCAAACGTTTTGGATTAAATGGTAATCCAGCTCGGAGGGAAAGTGGAAGGAGTCCAGCTGTGCCCCTGGTAGAATCCCCAGAAAGCCAGGAGGCAGGGCGGAATTTGCTCGGCGTTTCCAAGAGGTGCGCCGATGTCCTTATGAGCCTCTCCTTATGAGGAGAGGCTGCAGCGTTTGGGACTCTTTAGTTTGGAGAGGAGACGTCTGAGGGGGGATACGACTGAAGTCTATACAATTATGCATGGGGTGGAAAATGTGGACAGAGAGAAACTTTTCTCTCTTTCTCACAATACTAGAACCAGGGGGCATTCATTGAAAATGCTGGAGGGACGAATTAGGACTAATAAAGGGAAACACTTCTTCACGCAACGTGTGATTGGTGTTTGGAATATGCTGCCACAGGAGGTGGTGATGGCCACTAACCTGGTTAGCTTTAAAAGAGGCTTGGACAGATTTATGGAGAAGTCGATCTATGGCTACTAATCTTGACCCCTCCTTGATCTCAGATTGCAAATGCCTTAGCAGACCAGGTGCTCGGGAGCAGCAGCAGCAGAAGGCCATTGCTTTCACCTCCTGCCTGTGAGCTCCCAAAGGCACCTGGTGGGCCACTGCGAGTAGCAGAGTGCTGGACTAGATGGATTCTGGTCTGATCCAGCAGGCTCCTTCTTATGTTCTTATGTTCTTAAATGCCTTAGCAGACCCGGTGCTCAGGAGCAGCAGCAGCAGCAGAAGGCCATTGCTTTCACATCCTGCAGGTGAGCTCCCAAAGGCACCTGGTGGGCCACTGCGAGTAGCAGAGTGCTGGACTAGATGGACTCTGGTCTGATCCAGCAGGCTCGTTCTTATGTTCTTATGTCAGTCTGAACACAAAAGTCAGGGCTAAGATTAAAGAGTGTGGCTCTGGCAATCACATGGTCTGCTCTGGCTGTATAAGGCCCCATGATTTGCATGCAGGTTTTGTGGTTTGTCCCCCCCTGCCGTCCCAAATGCCTGGAGGACACGGCTCCGCCGGCTGCGCCATCACTTGGGAAGGGGCACTCCTCGCCCCTGGGAAGTGAGAGATCTACAAACACAGCTCCGAGTCTCTCTTTATTATTTAAATCTTGTCAAAATGGCACAACGGACCGAAAAGAAATGAACGAAACCGACTTTAAAAAGAAAAAGAAAAGGAAGAGAAAAAAACGGCTTTTAATTGTCTTTTCCTGTGATATGAAAACTACAAGCTCCGTATACACCGTTCGATGCAAAGTGTAAAGATGATGGATCCTGGTCTTTGGTGACTAGATTGCACGCAGTCCCCGCGCACACGGGTGCGCTGCTCACACATGCACGCACGCACGCACTCTTTTACACACACACACACACACACACACACACACAACCATTCTTGTATTGGCCGTGTCACGCACTGGGATACCCTCGTTTAACCACAGTTACTATATGTTTCTAGGTTAAAAGGATCTCCTGATAATACCTCCTTTGCTGACAACCGTACGTAGGACCGAAAGACCTGGTTGAGGGGGAAACACGTGGGGCTTCCATGGATATTCAGAGGCAACGAGGGCAGGTGACCCACGTCCCGGGTTCTCCCCCACACCCTGACATTTATTACCCTTGGCAGTGGGGCTAGCAAGATCAGGAAAAACTGGGAAAAGCAGATCCCAGCGAAGACACGGCCGATGCCTCCCACGCGAGGCCACTCAGAGTGAGGGGGGAAGGCCCCGCTCACGTCCACGGCAGGTCTATGGGAATGGCAGCTATAAATGGCTCTACCCGATCAAGTGTAAACAAGAAGACGTTCTGGAATGTTCTGAACCTACATGATTGAACTCGGGGCTCCTACCAGAGGAGTCACAGGGAACCGAGGGGGAGGGCGGAGAAGGGATAGAGCGGATAAAAAGGCAGTACTGGCTGGTCCTTCGGAGACGCGCCTAGAAGGGACGCCCTGCCAGGTCGGAGTAAGCTGGGAGAGGCCTACCTGGCAGGGGAGGCATCCCTCAACATCCCAACCTATGTAGAGAAACGACACAAGAGAAAGGTTCTCCCCCAATGGGCCTACCGTATGTGCCTAGCACCTCTACGCTGGGGGTTCTAATCTAGCGGTAATCTAGAGAGGAAGGGTTTTTTGGGGGGGGTGCTGATCTATTGCTGGTTGTGTCAAAGTGCCCCCCCCCCTGCCCTTCCCCTGCTGGAGAAATTCAGTCAGCAACCCCGGACAGATTGCTCCGACTGCCTCCCCGGACTCTAGAAAAAAAGTAAAATGTTTTACAGCGCAGGAGAAGAACTGGAGGAAGAGGCCGGAAGGACGAAATCTACGAGGTTCCGGGCAACTAGTCTACCCTGAATCGGTAACACGGCTGGATCTGGAAGCGACACCTTTTCACGCAAAGTTTGGCCACTTGGCGGAGCCACAAATTGAATGCACGTTGCAAACTACTGGTTCCTGGAGAGGAGGGGTGGGGCTATGGACTTTAGAGGGACCCTAACCCTCCGAGAAGGACTGGGTGGTGGGGGGGACAGACTCTTTTGTGAGGGGAGAGGCTGTCCCAAGCTCACGAAAAGCCCGGTCACCAACTCTGGCAGTGTTTAGGCACAAGGACTAGAGAAAGAGGGCACTTTTTGCTAGTCTATTATTACATGTTAGTGCTGGTGATGGGTTGCTCTTACAGGTACCCATAGTGTGAGGAGGGGTGAGGGCTACAAATAGAATCTCGGCTCCTTTCTCCCTCCTTCCTTAATGGCCGAGAGGAAATCCGGCTCCTTTCTCTTAACAAGAAGCACAGAGCACAGAGAGAGGGCAGCGGGAAGAAAGGAAACGACACGCAAAAATAGCCTAGCAGATTAAAACCTATACACAGTGGCGTATCTGCCTAGGGACAAGGGGTACCCCTTGTCCCCAGGCGCCACTCTTCTGGTCATGTGGAGGGCACAAAATCGGGCCCCCACGTGACCAGGAAGTCCTGCTGTTATTTTTGCGTGCCTCGACCCCATCTGAGCGGCCTCAACCCCACCCTGGACTCCCCCTCTCTTCAGAAGAGACTGCAGGCTGCTGGCTGGGAACCCAGCCAGCAGGGAGAGTCTGGGGGGGAGGTGGGCACCCTAGACCTTGCCCATGTCCATGGTGACGGGTCGCTCTGTCCCATGTCCATGGTGACATGGGCAGGGTTGAGGTCAGTGGGGGTGGAGCCTGGGGGCATCAGCGGTGGAGCTAGGGTGGTGGGGGCAGAGCCTGGGGGGCGTCCTGGAGACAATTTGTCTCCGGGCGCCATTTGCCCCTGGTACGCTTCTGCCTATACAAAACAGAGTGGAAATCCCCTTGAGACTCTGGTTGTTTGATTCAAAAGGAAGGCTCAAACCCACCTTAACCCATCCAGGAGGGATTTAACCCCTGAACCGGGGTCCGTTATCAGATAGAAAAGGGACCGGGGACCCATACCCAACAACACCACAGGCCCCTTCCGCACACGCAAAATAATGTGTTTTCAAACCACTTTCACAACTGTTTGCAAGTGGATTTTGCTATTCCACACAGCTTCAAAGAGCACTGAAAGCAGTTTGAAAGTGCATTATTCTGCATGTGCGGAATGAGCCACAGTCTTTTACTGGCTAGTTTATCCAGGAAAAATCTACTGCTCTCCTGTTCCTTGTTCACGGTCGCTGACGTTGGCTTATAATTGCGCTACCATGAAATACTCATCGATGGAAGAGAAGAATCCTGCCCTTTCGTAGCTCTCACCAGACATGGCGCACAAGACCGTGCTTCGAGAGCGTCGAGAGATTACTACTGTGTATTTAAGCCGTCTGGAGAACATGCTCCAAATCAGTTATCTGTGTGCTCTCCCCTTGGTTTTTTTTTTAATCGCTTCTCTGTGCAAGCCGGAATCCTTTCTGGGATGTTAACATCTCTATCAACGAAGGCTGTTGTTCTAGCATAGACGAAGAAGAGCCGGGGGAGAGGTTAAGAGTTTATTCAACACTTCGAGATTCCCCACGCATTTTGCAGTTTGCTTTGTCGAGGGGATCTTCTATACAAATTTCTCTGCTCCCGCCGTGCGCGACTGAATGAGCAATTGTTCAAGGTGGTAGCTGAGTCACTTCTGTAGAATTATATAGCAATTCTGTAGACATTTCTATAGGAGATCCCCTGGCAAAGCGCATTGTGAAACGCAAGAGATCTAGAAGAGCTAAATAGAATTTCAACCTTGCATCTTGCTCTCCCTCTGTTTTTTTCCTGCCTACTGGCGGAGACTCATTTCCCCCTCTAACATAATTTCACACATGTGATCCCCCTCCCTCCTACAAAAGGGCAACACTGTGTTGTATTCGTTCAGTTAAATTAGCTTTTTAGCACTCCTCCTCGTGAGAGCCGGCGTGGCGTAGTGGTTAAGAGCAGGTGGATTCTAATCCGGAAAACTGGGTTTGCTTCCCCGCTCCTCCGCCTGAGTGGCAGAGGCTTATCTGGTGAACCAGATGTGTTTCCACACTCCTACACTCCTGCTGGGTGATCTTGACCTAGTCACGGTCCTCTCAGAACTCTCTCAGCCTCACCTACTTCACAAGGTATCTTTTGGGGGGAGAGGAAGGGGAAGGAGCTTGTCAGCCACCTTGAGTCTCCTTACAGGAGAGAAACGGGGGAGTATAAATCCAAACTCTTCTTCTTCTAAGCAGGAGCAAGGAGCAGCAGATACGCTGGATCCGTCAATCGGGAACAAAACGGGTCGGTGGTTATTGGCTGGCACCTCTAGGCAGCACTTGGATTTTTTAAAAAACCAACTCCATGGGGGGCAACCCACAGACAGGGGCCATAATGCACCTTCAAGTTAGGGGTTACCTGAGCCAGGGTCAGGGAGAAGCCGCAGCTTTCCGTCTGAGGGTGGGTTGGGGCCTCCCGGGGGCCCCGGCCCAGCGCTGACGCTGAGCTCATGGCGGTTAACAGCAAAGGTGGGTGTGGCTTTCTATCCCATTGTCTCTGGGGTGGTGGGGACAGGCAGAAGGAGAGGGACTTGGGGGGGCCAAGCGGCCTACCCTTCCCTCCCCACGGAACCGGGGTTTCTACGGTTACACACACTCGCACGAAACGCCGGGAGATGCATATTGCACAGATCTGGGGGTGGTGGAAAAATCACTCGATAAAATATCTCCTCGTCGAGAACGTCCCTAAAGGAGGGGGAGAGACGGGGGGAGTCACTCCTTCAGGAACGGCCATAAACTGGCTGTTACTCGCTTAGGGCTAGTCTGGGGGGGGGCGTTTAAGCTGAGCACTTCCTCATGCCCAGAACTTCGGCCTTTTCCTCGGCCTGATTTCTCAGACCTCTTGCTTCACATCTGGCGAGGGAGCGAACCATAGAACTGCTCGGTCACGAGGTTCCCACGTTGAAAAATGATGTTACTCTTGATGCAGTTCCTTCCCCCAACCCCCAAAAGCCTAAAACTTGGGGCCTACGGGGCTCAGATACACACGAAACCGATCCACCGGCAGGGGTGGCTTCCCCACACAAAGGCTGACGAAGGAGCTCAAAACGGGGCGGAGGGGGCTCGACTCAGCCTTCTGTAGGTTCCTTTCTACTGCGGTGTTCAAAATTAGGAAGGGGCCGAAGAAACGGTTTCCACCCTCTTCCCGTTGAGATAGGACTTGGAACGACACCGAGCGTATGTTCCGGAACCGCCTGCCCGTTCTACGACACCGAACTCTGCCCTACCCCTTTCCCCATCCCTGGGTCTGCCCCAGTAGTTCTGTTCTCCAAGAAGGTGACTCTTCTCCTCCTACACGTCAGAAGATGCTGTCCTGGGTTTTTCTCGAGGCCTCACATGTTGGACGTGAACTTTGGTTTCCCGGTGTCCACCTCGGGGCTAAACGCCACGGAGCCCTTACGGGACGGGCTGGCCACGTGCCGGGGCGTGGAGGCAGGGGACTGTGGAGTGCTTGCCCCACTGATGGACCGGCTAGAACCCAAAGGCACCTGCTGGGTAGAGGCAGGCTGGCCTGTGGCGGCAGTGGCTGGCTTGGATGACAGCCCTGTGACTGAGGGGGACGACCAGTGCGTCAGATTCCCAACTGACTTCCCAGCCTGCTGAGAGGGGCCCATGTCCGCCTGGAGAGCAAGCCGGTTCGGTAAGGACGGCTGGGAGGCTGAAAGCGGCCGTATATCTTGGGTGAGGCAGCCCACGGAAAGGCCCTGCGTGCTCCGGTGCTTCACCAGCTGCTGGGGCTGCAAAAACAGGGAGATGTGGGAGCCAGTGGCTCGCGACAGGCTGTAGTGAAGAGTTCGTCCGGGGAGGATCGACGAGGCGCTTGCTGGCTGTGGCAGGAGTGAGGTCGAGACCGAAGCGCCGCGGGATTTGGAGAGTCGCGGCTGGTGCTCTCCGGGGACCGGTTCTACCTTTTGGACAGGCCGAGGGATGGCTTGTCCCAGAGGGCCTCCTCTTGGTCCTAAACTTTCAAAGGGTGACGGGCACTGGACCATGGGCGAAGAAGGAGACCCAGCCGCTGGAGTCTGTAAATGGGACTGCGCCCCCGAAGCTGGGGAGCTGACCGAGGAAGGCCGCGAGCCACCCAGGCTGGGTTGGGAACGGCGTGGGTGTCGGGGGATGAATGCGGAGTCTGGAGAGAGAGGGCTGGACAGAGAAGACGGTGGCAGGAAGATGTGAGCTGCCAAGCTCTGCTGGTGCGTTAGCGCGATCGCCACGTTGGTGGTGGCCGCGGCGGTCTGCAGCGGCGCGTGTACCAGCGGCTCCCAGATCACTGGCTTGCCGCTCAGCTCCCGCCCGGCCATCACTGGCGGCAGGTCCTGGATGTTATGCGCCATGTCGCGGTCGTGTTTGACGATCTGCTGGATGATCTCGTTGTTCACGCTGCTGGAGCTGTGCTCCGCCCGCTTGCGCAGGAGGATCGAGTTCTTCTTGCCTGGGGGGAGAAAGGGAGACATGTATGGGAGCGTAAGAAAGGCGCGTTTTCAAACAACAGTGCAGCAAGAAAAGCGGGATGACTCGAGACAAAGATCCATCTTGTCCGGCATCCTGTCCCAAACAGAGGTCCTGTTTGGTCTCCCCGCTCCTCCACATGAGTGGCGGTCTAGTCTGGAGAACGAGGCTCGGTCCCCCACTCCTCCACATGCAGCCTGCTGGGTGACCTTGGGCCAGTCACAGTTCTCTCCGAACTCGCTCAGCCCCACCTACCTCACAAGGTGCCTGTTAGGGGGAGAGGAAGAAAAGGTGATTGTGAGCCGCTTTGAGACTCCTTAAAGTAGAGAAAAGCAGGGTATGATGAACGACTGAGACCAATAGTTCCTCCAATCCACAGGTATCAGAGTCACGGCCCTCCAGACGTTATGGACTACAGTTCCCATCATCCCCTGGCAGGGTATGATGGGAACTGTAGTCCATAACATCTGGAGGGCCGCGACTTTGACACCTATGCTCTAATGGTTCCTGAGTGCCAGGGGCGTACCACCTAGGGGGACATATGGGGTCAAATGTCCTCGGGCTGCGGCCATTTAGTCACGGGGGAGTGAAAAATAACCCCCACACCCCTTTTCCTTCCCTCCAGGTCCATACACTGAGATGACCTAGTGCAAAAAGATATTGTTTGCTGGGGGGGAGGGTTATACGGGAGGGTTATACAGGGTCATACGGGAGGCGATTTTGCACCGGGTTACATATCCCATAGATACGCCTCTGCCCAATGCTGTACGGAACGTCACAGACACTGAGTGGAACTGAACTGCTTGGGAGAGCGCCCCCCCCCCCGCTGGGCAGCCCCCTTATCTACATGGCACCAATATGGTGACCACGCAGCCACACAGGGAACGTTGACTACGAGGGACACATGTGGGCCTGCGGCTTTGTTCTTGCAAGGTCACTGGGGTGGGGGGAACCATACATAATGAACCCCGTTACTGGCTGTTGCCAACATCCACACAAGAAACTGCCTTATACTGAATTAGACTCTCCGTCCATCAGGACAGTCATATCTAAGACTGGCAGCTGCTCTCCAGGTTCCCGCCAGGTTCCCGCCTGGAGAAGCCATTAAACTTGGGACCTCGAGCGTGCAAAGACAAGGCTCATCCACTAAGCAGTGGCATAGCGCCAATGGGACAGGGAGGCACCCCACCCCTGGTGTGCGCCGTTGGGGTCACATGGGGCAGAAAACCGCCTCCACAGCCCTACCCTGCCCCATCCCCAGAGCACCCCCATGTCCCCACCCTTGTGTCGCCACCCCCACACACCCCTTACCTTACTTCTTCTCTCTTGCCCTTAGTTCGTCTCTCATTCCCCTCAGTTCTGCAGTCTGGTGAGAACTACACTTCCCAGGAGACCTTGCTCCAGGGAATTGTAGTTCCCACCAGGCTGCAGGGGAGAGGAACTAAGAGGTAGGAGAAAGAATCTAAGGTAAGTGGGGGGGTGGAGGGGTGGAAGCCACAGGGGGCTGTGAGGGGGGCATGGGAGCAGGGCCAGACATGATTTTGCCCCCCACCCCTTTGCCACTGAGCCCCAGACTGTCCCAGCCACTCACCTATGCGGTCCAGCCGGTCCATAGCTACTGTTTCAAAGGCTCTGCGCATCATGGGGTACTCCTCCAAGACCTCGTTGAAGTTGTCCACCGAGAGGGAGTAGAGGCGGCAATAGGTGTCTGCTCGCACACTGGCTGTGCGCCGGCCCCGGGTCAGAAGGCAGATCTCTGGAAGGACGAGGAGATCACACAGCGTCAGGAATCACATGCCCACATTCACCCATCTATCTATCTATCTATCTATCTATCTATCTATCTATCTATCCATCCATCCATCCATCCATCCATCCATCCATCCATCCATCCATCCATCCATCCATCCATCCATCCATCCATCCATCCATCCATCCATCCATCCATCCATCCATCCATCCATCCATCCATCCATCCATCCATCCATCCATCCATCCATCCATCCATCCATCCATCCATCCATCCATCCATCCATCCATCCATCCATCCATCCATCCATCCATCCATCCATCCATCCATCCATCCATCCATCCATCCATCCATCCATCCATCCATCCATCCATCCATCCATCCATCTATCCATCTATCTATCTATCTATTTATTTATTAGATTTGGTATACTGCCCACCCCCGAAGTGCTCTGGGCGGTGTACAGATAAAAGCCAAAACTATAATCAATACAAGATAAAACCAATACACAGAATAATACAAAATTTAAAAAATATACATTAAAAATTCCAGAGTCTGCATCATAGAAAACCCATCTGTTTATGTTTTAATTTGTATATTAAGTTATGATGTACACCGCCCTGAGCCTACTGGGAAGGGCAGTCTAAAAATATAATAAATAAACCGACCGACCGACCGACCGACCGACCGACAGACAGACAGACAGACAGACAGACAGACAGACAGACAGACAGACAGACAGACAGACAGACAAGACAGACAGACAAGACAGACAGACAGACAGACCAACTAACTTTAGGTGGTGGGACTGGCATAAACAACCAGTTAGATGGTTCATGGGGGGTTTAGCGGGGGGGAGCAGACAATCAGCAGCCAGCCCCCCCCCAATGCCGGTGGAACAGCTCAGTTTTACAGGCCTGCGGAACTGTCCAAGGTCACGCAGGGCCCTGATGGCTGAAGGGAAGGTATTCCACCAGGCAGGGGTCAGGGCAGTAAAGACCGTGGCCCGGGTAGAGGTTACCGCATCTTTGAGGGGCGGGGGGCCACCAGCAAATTTGCCTCTGCAAAACGAATGGATTGCTAACCCTTTATTCACTGGGGCAGTGCAGTGGCTAGATTGCGAGACTTTGACCGGCAAAGCCCAGATTCGAATCCCCGTCCTGGCCGTTGGGTGTCCTTGAGCTGCAGACTTTCGTTTTCAGAAGAACCCCCGTCGTGGGTGGGCAGGATAGTAAGTCTAACGAACCGATGACTAAAATTCCCCCCCCCACGAAATGTTGTTCCGCCTTCTAAAACTGACCGCCGAAGTAGGAGCCGTCCGAGAGTTTCATTTCCTTGGAGCCGCGCGTCAGGATGCTGACCACCCCGTGCTGAATGAAATACATTTTCTTGCCCACGGTTCCCTCCCGGATGATGAAGTCGGCCGGCTGGAAGACCTCGAAGCGCAGCTTGGTCAACATGGCGGTCACGAAGTTGGGATCCGCGTTGGCGAAAAGAGGCATGTTGGCCACCAGATTGCGGCAGTTGAAGTTGATGATCTCCTGGTTCCCAGGGAGGGAGAGGAGGAAGGCAGAAACCTTTAGTCCGAACCCTAACCATCGCCTACATTTCACGTTCGCTCCGGAATTAAACATGGGCGTCTTAGTGTTGTTGTTCTGCAATACACGCTACAGGGGTCAGTGCTATCAGTCACAGACCAGGAAAGGGATCTGGGCGTCTTAGTTGATAGTTCCGTGGGAATGTCCACTCAATGCCTGGCAGCTGTGAAAAAGGCCAACTCTACGCTGGGGATCATTAGGAAAGGAATTGAGAATAAAACGGCCAAGATTGTCATGCCCTTAGATAAAGCCGTGGTGCGACCGCACTTGGAGTCCTGTGTCCAGTTCTGGTCGCCGCATCTCCAAAAGGATATCGAAGAGATAGAAAAAGGGCAGAGAAGGGCAACGAGGATGATTGAGGGACTGGAGCACCTTCCCTATGAGGAGAGGCTGCAGCGTTTGGGACTCTTTAGTTTGGAGAGGAGGCGGCTGAGAGGGGATACGATTGAAGTCTATAGAATTATGCATGGGGTAGAAAATGTGGACAGAGAGAAATTTTTCTCTCTTTCTCACAATACTAGAGCCAGGGGGCATCCTTTGAAAATGCTGGGGGGAAGAATTAGGACTAGTAAAAGGAAACACTTCTTCACGCAACGTGTGATTGGTGTTTGGAATATGCTGCCACAGGAGGTGGTGACGGCCACTCACCTGGATGGCTTTAAAAAGGGCTTGGACAGATTTATGGAGGAGAAGTCAATTTATGGCTACCAATCTTGATCCTCTTGATCTGAGATTGCAAATGCCTTAACAGTCCAGGTGCTCGGGAGCAACAGCCGCAGAAGGCCATTGTGTTCACATCCTGCATGTGAGCTCCCAAAGGCACCTGGTGGGCCACTGCGAGTAGCAGAGTGCTGGACTAGATGGACTCTGGTCTGATCCAGCTGGCTTGTTCTCATGTTCTTATGTTCTTATGTGACGGACACAGGGTTGCCGCTAAAAACAGCAGCTCTGTAATTCATTCTGCCTCTTTCCCCCATCTCTGTATCCACTGGGATTTGTGTTCCCTTTACTGCCGGGGCATGGCTCTGACAATCTTCTGTCGCATTTCGCAAAACTTGGAGGAGAAGAAACAATAGCTCCAATATTCGCCTCTATCCTACAACCGAATTCCCCCCATTCCAGATACACTCAGGAATTAGACGTGTGACAGACGCAGGGCTGCCGCTGAAAACGGCAGCCCCGCAATTCATTCTCCTACTTTTCCCCATCTCAGTATCGACTGGGATTTGTGTTCTCTTTGCTCCCAGAGCCTGGCTCTGACAATCTTCTGTCGCATTTCGCAAAACTCGGAGGAGAAAAAACATTAGCTCGAATATCCGCCTCCATCCTAAAACCGAATCCCCCCATTCCAGATTCACTCAGGAATCAGACATTGTGACAGGCGCAAGGTTGCTGCTGGAAACAGCCGCTCTGATCGCCTTCTTTCCTTCCCGCAACAATGTCTAAAAAGCGTCGTGATGGGCAGATTTCGCTGCCTCTGTATCCCCTGGGATTTGTTCTCTCTTTACTCCTGGGGCATTGCTCTGAAAACCCTCCGTGGTATTTCACAGGAGGCGGAGGAGCAGAAGCTCAGAAGCAAAGAAAGAACACCTTTCCGCATTTCCCTGTCGTGGGCAGAGAGAGCGGATACTGTGAAAATCCTTTTTAAAATTACTATCAGTGTATTCGGCTTTGAACCCAAGATTCAAGGACCCGGGGGAAAGCCAACTGTGTTTTGCAAAACAGAAATGAAGATTCTTTTTTTGAATACAACAGAAAGAAACCTCATTAAAATGAGCCTTTGACTAATACTAGATACTGAAATGCTAACCTAAAAATGTTTTTTTTTACAACAAAAACTCTAATTTTAAGCGGGGAGCGGGGTTGTTAGCTATAGTTGCGGTTTCTGAGCTTTGGGATTGAAAATGGGGCTTAAGCATTGTCACAGAGCCTTTAGTCACAGAGCCTTTAGTTATTTCCCTTTTAAGATTCAGTTTCCCTGTAGTTAGTATGGGTTTTGCCTCATTGTTAAGTCTTTCCTGGGAAGGTGTTTTAGTTAGTCCCTGCCCCTTTAAGACTTTTGTCCCAGCAGACAATTCTCCTTTCCCCACCCAGAAGCCCTCTGTGTTAGTTATTCAGTTAATCTATGAGGTGCTAAGGGTGAGGATCTCCACACTGTTCGTAACGTCTATGTAAACCGTATAGGTCCAGACAAGACCATAGGTTTATATGGTGGTCTAAAAAGAGAACAAGCCAAGTTCGTCTACAGCAAGAGCAAGTATTCCAGAGCTACAAGGAAGCAAGGGACTGTCTACCAGCCAACAGCAGCCGGAGAAGAGACAAGTTTACAGCTTCCTACAGCCTGAGGATACGCAAGTACTCTTGTTTAGTTAACCCTGGGAGGAGTTAGGGTCTTGTTTCTTCCTTTGAATAAAGCCATTTTAAGAACTGTAGAAACTGGCTTGCATTCCCCCTTTTTGTCCCAACCAAGAACAGGGCACCTCAATCAAAGACGCTGCGGGGGGGGGGGGGGCAGAACAAGCATACTTGAAAGAAGTACACATTACCTGGAGCCAGACTCCTTTGATCTCCATAAAAGATCTAAGGAACTTCACTACCACTGTAAACTACAAGTATTTATCAGCATCCGACCTCAGTACCTGGCCGAAGTAAACAGAGAGCACTTTGCAGAAGTTCAGATGTACTCCCTTGCTAATGAATTTCTGGGTTCCACCCTTCGCCCCATTTAACACGTAATGCCCAGCGTGCAGGAAGTACACAGCGTTATTTTTCTCCCACAGAATTTAGGGTCCCCCCGTGAAACGGATGAGCATTAGATTAGTACAAACCAAAGGGAGTCGTTGATCACACAGCGCACAATTCATTTATGGAACTGATTGCCACAAGGTGTGGTAATGACCATTGGCTAAAAGGGGACAGAAATAATATCTTAAATCATAGGTGTCAAACTTGCGGCCCTCCAGATGTTATGGACTACACTTCCCATCATCCCCTGCTGGCAGGGGATGATGGGAAGTGTAGTCCATAACATCTGGAGGGCCACGAGTTTGACACCTGTGTCTTAAATCTATGGATGGCTATTAGCCACAATACTCAAATGGAACTTCCATGTTGAGGGGCAGTATACCTCTGAATACCAGACCGACTTCAAAGGAAAAGTGTGGCCTTCATGCTCGGCTTGCAGGTGTTTAGGGGAAAGAGTTAGCCACTGGGTGAAACAAGATGCTTGACTAGCTGGCCCTTGGATTGGATCCGGCAGGGTTTGTCTGACGTTATTCTAAGCCAGTGGTGGCGAACCTTTGGCACTCCAGATGTCATGGACTACAATTCCCATCAGCCCCTTCCAGCATGGTCAAGTTCGCCACCACGGTTCTAAGCCCTGGCTCAAACCACAACTTGATGCGGACATTCTTTTTAATGGTTGTGGTGGGTTTTCCGGGCTGCATGGCCGTGGTCTGGTAGATCTTGATCCAGTGAGAAGGGAATGTTTAGTGGGGTATATTGTCCATGTCCCAGGGTGGGGAACCCATCACTAAGCGTTCGGGTGGAACTTGCAATGCAAAGGTGTGGTTGAGTGCGTTGTATTGCGGGTGGGGTTTTCAGTCCATTTATATTCGTATTTGCATTTCCTGCAGTAGCAACAGGATTAGTGAATGCAAATCCCGTGTCTGGGTGGGGTTCGTCGTCCATGAACCTAGAACGCCCTTCGCCTTTGATTCTGGCGTACATAGCCCACTAAGCATTCCCACTGGACACAGTGTGTAACACACTTCCCTCTGTGATACACCTCCGAAGAGGCCGGCCACAGATGCAGGCGAACATTAGGAACAAGATCTACCAGACCTCGGCCGCAGAACCCAGGAAACCCACGACAACCCGTTGAATCCGGCCGTGAAAGCCTTCGACAATACAATGCTTTTTTAATGTCCAGTTCAGAGCTCAGTACCCCAACCTAGCGATGGCGAACCTTTTCGAGACCGAGTGCCCAAACTGCAACCCAAAACCCACTTTTTTATCGCAAAGTGCCAACATGGCAATTTAACCTGAATACTGAGGTTTCAGTTTAGAAAAAACGGTTGGCTCCGAGGCGTGCGTTACTTGGGAGTAAGCTTGGTGATAGTCAGTGGCTTTGCTTTGAAGCAACCATGCAACTCTTCCAATGGGTGAATCACGACCCTAGGAGGGCTTGCTCAGAAGCAAGCCCCATTGCCAGCCACCGAGCTTACTCCCAGGTAAAGGATCGCGCTTTAGTTCTTCGCATGAAAATCAGTGGGGTTTAATAGCGCTTAGCAGGGTTACCGACACTGCTTCCCCAAAACTAGGTCTTAGGTTTAATGCTAATAATCGAGCCCAGCGGCCCAGGCCAGCCTAGATGTGCGGGGGGGACTCTGTTTGCGCGTGTCCACAGAGAGGGCTCTGAGTGCCACCTCTGGCACCCGTGCCATAGGTTCGCCACCACTGCCCCAACCCGACCCAAACAGGGATTGCCAAAACCGTACCTCCTTCAGAGGCTCGCTCAATTCCCCGAGGATATTTTCCTCATCAAACATCTTCCCCTGGTAACGGTGTTCGTAGTATTCATGGATCCGCTGGCGGGTGTCTCCCGGCAATTTATGGAAAGACATGTATTGTTCCACTTGCTTGTACTGTGGGGGGGAAAGACCGAGAAGGACATGAAGAAAGTTTGGCTTTGGTAGGCAGGTAGTGCTGAGAGAGGTTAGAGAGAACGGTGACAAACCCAGGGTTCCTCAGCAGGCTTCATGTGCAGGAGCAGAGAAACAAATCTGGATCACCAGATAGGAATTCACCGGTCATGCGGAGGTGTGGGGAATTCAAAACCCAGTTCTCCGGGTTACAGGCCCAGGTTTGAATCCCCACTCAGCCCCACAATGCTTGGGCTACTCACTGTCCCTCTCAGCTCAACCTCTCTCATGGGTTAGAAGAAGAAGAAGAAGAAGAAGAAGAAGAAGAAGAAGAAGAAGAAGAAGAAGAAGAAGAAGAAGAAGAAGAAGAAGAAGAAGAAGAAGAAGAAGAAGAAGAAGAAGAAGAAGAAGAAGAAGAAGAAGAGGAGGAGGGGGAGGAGGAGGAGGAGGAGGAGGAGGAGGAGGAGTTTGGATTTATATCCCCCCTTTCTCTCCTGTAGGAGACTCAAAGGGGCTTACAATCTCCTTGCCCTTCCCCCCTCACAACAAACACCCTGTGAGGTGGGTGGGGCTGAGAGAGCTCCGAGAAGCTGTGACTAGCCCAAGGTCACCCAGCTGGCGTGTGTGGGAGTGCACAGGCTAATCTGAATTCCTCAGATAAGCCTCCACAGCTCAGGCGGCAAAGCTGGGAATCAAACCTGGTTCCTCCAGATCAGAGAGCACCTGCTCTTAGCCAGTACGCCACTACGCCACTGCTGCTCAAAGGGGCTTACAATCTCCTTTCCCTCCCCCCTCCCAACAAAAAGCACCCTGTGCGGCGGGTGGGGCTGAGAGAGCTCCGGAGAATTGTGACTAGCCCAAGGTCACCCAGCTGGCGCGTGTTGGAGTGCACAAGCTAATCTGGTTCCCCAGAGTAGCCTCCACAACTCAAGCGGCAGAGCGGGGAATCAAACCCGGTTCTCCAGATCAGAGTGCACCTGCTCTTAACCACTACACCACGCTGGTAGTTGTGAGTGTAGCACAGAGGAGCGGAGGAGAACGCGAGCTGCTTTGGTTTCCCCCCCGGGGACGAAGGCAGGGCGTAAAGTAAGTAAGTAAAAGGAACAGGCCGGCCCAAAGAACCTTCTTTCCCTTTCTCACCTTCTCCTGGTACTGGCGGCGGGAGGAGTCCAGGGACTGGATGAGCGCAGTGGCGTGGCCGATGAACATGGCGTAGCAGGTGGCGCCCACGATCATGCTCAGCATGGTCAGCCACACGTCGGTCATGCCCTCGGGCGCCTGCTGCCCGTACCCGATGCACAGCATGTGGCTCATGGCCTTGAAGAGCGCGTGCGAGTATTGCTTCCCCCAAGAGTCATTCTGTAGGGCAGAGAAAGAGAGGAACTGCACCGAAGATCAGTAACTGGTACGGGGGACACGTGATCAGAAGCCGGCCTGCAAACAGCTTGGTCGCCTCGGGTGAACACGGTGTAAGGTTGTGATTTAGTTAGAGTTGTTGGTTCGGCCTTGGAGGAGATTCCTCCGGCGCCGTTGGGCTGCTTGCCCGGCGCAGTTGTTATCGCTTGCTTCACCTTGCTTTCTGTCTGTGTGAAACTTCTGCTGGTTTGTGGGAACGAGGAATTGTTTATGTCCAGTTCTTGGCGGGAAGAGAGGCCCGTAAAAGCGGCCGCCCGACAAGGGGAGGGGGGTTAGATTCTGCATTGCCTGTAGAGTCGATCGTGAAAGCCAACTCATTAAAGAACTATTAAGGTTACTTTTGGACTGGACCTTGCTGATTCCTTACACACGGACCGATTCCATGTGGCCAGGCAGAAAGTTATTTTTGTAGGTTTTTCCCCCAGGCCGTTTGCATGCTGGGAATTATTATTATTATTATTATTATTATTTATTAGATTTTTATACTGCCCTATCCCCGAGGGGCTCCGGGCGGTGTACAACAATAAACATAATATAACATAAAATGGCTAAATCTTTAAAAGCAGCAATAAAACAGTAAAAGCTAAATCTCATAAATACAATAAAAATACTAGCATAAATATAAATATAAATATAAATGGCGTCCAGCCGCTCCATGATTTCCATGCTGATTTCCATGCTGACCAACGGCCTAATAATTTCTGTGGGCAACTCGATCCTATAGGTTCGTTTTCAGAGCGGCTGGCAGCTTATGGAACATTGAGCTAATTGACAATCTTCATCTCAGCTCCTGACCTGATTGATAAAACCAGTTGTGCTACAACCGGTTGCTTGTTTTCTGCTGCTCCAGAGACTCCTGCAGCTCCAGGAGTCACGGGTTCAAGGTGCAGGAAAAGGGATTCCACCTGAACATCAGGAAGAACTTCCTGCCCATCAGAGCTGCTAGATTTTGGAACGCACTACCTCGGAGAGTGGTGGAATCTCCTTCTTTGGAGGTTTTTAGGCTGGATGAACATATGTCGGGAGTGCTCTGACTGTGTGTTCCTGCATGGCAGGTGGATTGGGCTTGATGGCCCTTCTGGTCTCTTCCAACTCTGCCCCTCCCTTCCTCTGCAGAGAGACCCTGGGCTTCCTTGGGGGGTAAGCCAGGTCTGCCGTACATAGCTTCAAAGCTCTGATGAGACTGAACTAGGCTGGGCTATTCAGGTTGGGGCTGAATCAGAGGTGGGATCCAGCAGGTTCTCACCAGTTCCCGAGAGTGGGTTACTAATTATTTGTGTGTGCCGAGAGGGGGTGACTAATTGGGTCTGCTTTTCCGTTAGAAATTCCATTAGGTCCCAAAATCATAAAGTCCTGTTGTTTCCTATGTGGCTGGTTAGCGAAGGTAGAAAACGGGATAATTCTCCCTGTTGGGCTGTTTTAAAAACATGTTTTAGAATATATGGTCAAGTTCCTTGTTCAAGGAAAGTGTCCTTCTTTTGATTTCTAGAAACAACATTAAGTATTTGAAAGTATTAAGTGTTTGACAGGCAGTCAATTAGAGGAGAAGTAGTTGTTTCTGTTGGCAGCAGACGATAGGACTTGCTAGGATGAGTTTAAATTATGGACAGAAAGATACCAGCTGGAAATTAGGAACTTTTTTTTTACAGTAAGAGTTTTTTTTACAGTAACAGAGAAATTATTATTGCCCCGCCCCCGGAATGCCTGGCCATGCCCCTGTCATGCCCTGCCCAGCCCCATTGCCGCTACGCCACTGTTTGAATCCCACCACCATGGGAACCTGTTACTAAAATTTTTGGATCCCACCACTGGGCTGAATGTGTGTATGACTGTCCAGTTTGCAGGGTTTTTTTTAAAAAGATGAGAAGATTCATGGTCCTTAGTGGAATGCAGAGGGAGAAACAATCTGAGTCGTCACCCGGTAGTTTAAAATCTTGCTCTCTTCCCAACCGAAAAACAAGTCCCTTTCCCCCATCTTGACAGTGGCGTAGGAGGTTAAGAGCTCGTGTATCTAATCTGGAGGAACCGGGTTTGATTCCCAGCTCTGCCGCCTGAGCTGTGGAGGCTTATCTGGGGAATTCAGATTAGCCTGCACACTCCCACACACACGCCAGCTGGGTGACCTTGGGCTAGTCACAGCTTCTCGGAGCTCTCTCAGCCCCACCCATGTCACAGGGTGTTTGTTGTGAGGGGGGAAGGGCAAGGAGATTGTCAGCCCCTTTTAGTCTCCTACAGGCGAGAAAGGGGGGATATGAATCCAAACTCCTCCTCCTCCTCCTCCTCCTCCTCCTCCTCCTCCTCCTCCTCCTCCTCCTCCTCCTCCTTCTTCTTCCTCTCCACTGGTACTGTGAAGAAATCTGGGTGGTGAAAAGTGCTGTCAAGTCGACCAGGCTCTTGGGATCCCCATAAAGATTTACGAAGAAGATGAAGAAGAAAAGGAGGAGGAGGAATTTGGATTTATACCCCACTTTTCACTACCATTAAGGAGTCTCAAAGCGGCTGACAAACTCCTCTTCCCTTCCTCTCCCCACAACAGACACCTGGCGAGGCCAGTGGGGCTGAGAGAGTTCTGAGAGAACTGTGCCTGGCCCAAGGTTACCCAGCAGGCTTCATGTGGAGGAGCAAGGAACCCCATTCAGAGTCCGCCACTCAGGTGGAGGAGTGAGGACTCCAACCCGGTTCTCCGGATTAGAGTCCGCCGCTCTTAGTCACGACTCCACGCTGACTCTCGAGAACTGCCTTCTCCCATATGTTTCTTCCAGGGACTAAGGTTACAGGAAGAAACCTCTCTAACTAACTGCTGCTGCATTGCAGGGGGTTGGACTTGGTGGCCTTTGGGGGCCTCTTCCAACTCTATGATCTGATGATTCTATCCCATTTTACAAAGAGGCTCGGCTGGGAGGCACATAAGCGGGGGCCTTTTCAGTAGCAGCCTCCCCAGGGAAGAACTTCTGTCCCCCTCACTCGTGACTTTTAGGAGGCAGCAGACGATTTCTTTTTTAAATTCATGATGACATTTGATTCATGTTACTCTTTCCGCCTGCTGGCAGTTTTGAATTCTTGATTTTCAGTGTGTGGTCTTTGTGTATTACTTTGTTTTAGCACTGTAAGCTATTCGTGTAAGGTAGAAAGGCGGCTAATGAATCATAGAATCATAGAGTTGGAAAAGACCCCCAAGAGCCATCAAGTCCAACCCCCTGCCATGCAGGAACACACAATCAAGAAGAAGAAGAAGAAGAAGAAGAAGAAGAAGAAGAAGAAGGAGGAGGAGGAGGAGGAGGAGGAGGAGGAGGAGGAGGAAGAGGAAGAGGAAGAGGAAGAGGAGGAGGAGGAGGAGGAGGAGGAGGAGGAGGAGGAGGAGGAGTTTGCAATTTATATTCCCCCCTTTTCAAGAAGAAGAAGAAGAGTTTGGATTTATCTTTGGCCCCTTCCGAAGATAACTCTTCGGCCCCTTCCGCACATGCAGAATAATGCACTTTCAACCCACTTTTATGATTGTTAGCAAGTGGAATTTGTTATTCCGCACAGCTGCAAAGTGGATTGAAAATGTATTATTCTGCATGTGCGGAAGGGGCCATACTCTGATCCGCAGGGGACTAAGTAACGAGCTAGAAGAGAAGAAGAAGAGTTTGGATTTATGTAGGAGACTCAGAGGGGCTTACAATCTCCTTGCCCTTCCCCCCTCACAACAAACACCCTGTGAGGTAGGTGGGGCTGAGAGAGCTCCGAAGAACTGTGACTAGCCCAAGGTCACCCAGCTGGCGTGTGTGGGAGTATACAGGCTAATCTGAATTCCCCAGATAAGCCTCCACAGCTCAGGCGGCAGAGCGGGGAATCAAACCCGGTTCCTCCAGATTAGAACGCACCTGCTCTTGACCGCTACGCCACTGCTGCTCCTATCAAAGCACTCCTGACCGATGGCCACCCAGCCTCTCTTAAAAAACCTCCAAAGAAGGAGACTCCGCCACTCGACTCCAGAATTATGGTGCCCCGCCTCTGTCCATCTAGGTCTGGCCATGGCGGTCAGTCTCAGAGACGGAGAAACTCACCACCATGTGATTGATGGAGACCCAGCAATCCTCCGGGAAGTCCTGCAGCATCGGCACAAGGAACTGCAAACACCCGTCCCAGTGGCATAACAAGAGCATCATC
Organism: Sphaerodactylus townsendi; assembly: GCF_021028975.2. Taxonomy (NCBI): domain Eukaryota; kingdom Metazoa; phylum Chordata; class Lepidosauria; order Squamata; family Sphaerodactylidae; genus Sphaerodactylus; species Sphaerodactylus townsendi. Next base: position 9,302,030 of record NC_059425.1, on the reverse strand, counting down.
CCGATGAGGTTGAAGATCCGTACCACGGCACTCGCCAGGTCGTAGGTCATGTGGAAAATCTGGAGAAGATGAAGGAGAAGAAGAGTTTGGATTCATACCCCGCTTTTCTCTCCTGTGAGGAGCCTCCAGGCGGTTTACAAACATCCTTTCCATTCCGCTCCCCGCAACAGACGCCTTGTGAGGCAGGCAGGGGCTGAGAGAGTTCTGAGAGAACTGTGACCAGCCCAAGGCCACCCAGTAGAAATGTCGGAGTGGGGAAACTGGTTTACCGGATAAGAGTCCGCCGCTCGGGTGGAGAAGTGGGGAATCAAACCCAGTTCTCTAGGTTAGAGTCTACCTGTTCTTAACCACTATACCACACCGGGTCTCAGCAGCAGCAGAAGAAGAGTTTGGATTTATATCCCCCCTTTCTCTCCTGCAGGAGACTCAAAGGGGCTGACAATCTCCTTGCTTTTCCCCCCTCACAACAAACACCCTGTGAGGTAGGTGGGGCTGAGAGAGCTCCAAAGAGCTGTGACTAGCCCAAGGTCACCCAACTGGCATGTGTGGGAGTGCACAGGCTAATCTGAGTTCCCCAGATAAGCCTCCACAGCTCAGGCGGCAGAGCTGGGAATCAAACCCGGTTCCTCCAGATTAGATACACGAGCTCTTAACCTCCTACGCCACTGCTGCTCTCTACCAGAATGGGCAGGTAAGTAGGTGTTTGGGATCTGGAAGTGTAACCTCAGCTTGTGGGTTCTGTGGGGCAGAACTTGGAATGAGTTTGCAACAACAATTTTTTAAAAACAAAATGGTTTACTTTCTTAACATATAACATCAAACATCAACATTTAACGTCACACTTCAAGGTCCTGTTCAGGTTGCATTTCAAGTCCTTCTAGTTGCAGTCTACTGATACTGCCAAGTCCAATTCTTCTTTGCAAGTGGGTTGGCTCCTGAAGACTCCAAGGGCTTGGTGAACAGGATTCCACATGATGAATGTTTCCAGGAGAACTCTCACCCATTACAAACACAAAAAGAAACCCTGAAACAATAAACTCCAACATTGACAACATAGCAAAAATAAACAACTACCTTCCCAGTAGTTCCCAACAACATTGCAGTTACCTTAACAAGGTATTAAGGGCTTATACCAATCAAGGTCCGAGTCTGGTAGCCTCCAAACTACATGAGCTCTGCAGCCTCCTGCTGCTTTGAGTCTCCACCCCTTTCTGGGTCAACCCATTCTGAGCATGGGGGTAACAGAAGCACCACCCTTCATACCTTGACATGTTTTAAAACCAGTTTCAAACCTTTTTTATGCTCCTGATCAAATGTGTGGATTCTACTCTCGAGCTGCAAGCTCTTTACCCGCAATTCTTGGCTTTGCAAACAAACCCCATAACCTCCCTCCCTGGCACTGATTCCTGCAAAAAAAAAACCCTCCATAACTGTTTATATGAGTGATATATTTTTAGCGCAGATGGCCTGCCATTGCAAAACACTCACTGAGAATTTCCATGCTCCCTGCATCAGGGGAAATGCCTTTGCACGGGGGAACATTTGCAGCTACGTCGAAAAGGAGAGTCTAGCACAGGCAACGTGATAGCTAAATGAATGCCGGAAACAGAGGCTCGTTCCGCACATGCAGAATAATGCACTTTCAAACTGCTTTCAGTGCTCTTTGAAGCTGTGCAGAATAGCAAAATCCACTTGCAAACAGTTGTGAAAGTGGTTTGAAAACGCATTATTTTGCGTGTGCGGAAGGGGCCAAAGAGAAAGGTCACTGCAGCCAAGCTCCACTTTCCTAAGGCCCTTCCGCACGTGCAGAATAATGCACATTCAATCCACTTTCACCATTGTTTAAAAGTGGATCTTGCTATTCCGCACAGTAAAATCCAGCTTCAAAGTGTATTGAATGTGGATTCAAAGTGCATTATTCTGCGTGCGCGTAAGGATCGTCTGTTGGAAACCAAGTATCAGGTGCCAGAGAGCCACAGATGGGCCCAGGGGTTGCCGAATACTTCAGAGCTAAATGGAACCTCCAGGTTTAGAGGCAGTCTATCTATGAGTATCAAATACTGGGTGGGGACAAACCAGGGGAGGGCCCTCTTGCCTCCATGCTCTGCGTGGGTTGCTCTGAAGTGTCCGGTTGTCCGCTCCTGGGAATGGTCCCAACAGAGATACTCTCTCAAGGATAACCCAAAGACTCACGGTACCAAATAGGCCTAAGCCTCAAAAGGATATAAAGCAAGGTTTGGAGTCCTTTGAGCACAGCCTCTGCTCGTAGGATTTCCCATGTCCCGTGGAACAGTGGCCAAGGTTTCCTGCCCATACATAGCACAACCAGGGCTTCTCCCCAGCTGCTCACAAGCAGAAAGATGCTGAGATCTCTGCCTTCAAGACCTCTGTCCCCTGAAGCCCCTATCCTTGTTAAGGCCGCTCTTACGAGGCCCCAAGGCCAGCCCCCCTTAAGGACACACCAGTGCCCTCTCCCAAGGGAACTGAACTGATAAATAATCAGAGCTTATATTAGAATTCTGTAACTCTTCGGCCCCTTCCGCACATGCAGAATAACGCACTTTCAACCCACTTTTATGATAGTTTGCAAGTGGAATTTGCTATTCCGCACAGCTGCGAAGTGCATTGAAAGTGGATTGAAAATGTATTATTCAGCATGTGCGGAAGGGGCCTTAATCTGATCCATAGGGGACTAAGTGACGAGCTAGAAGAGAAGAAGAAGAGTTTGGATTTATATCCCCCCTTTCTCTCCTTTAGGAGACTCAAAGGGGCTGACAATCTCCTTGCCCTTCCCCCCTCACAACAAACACCCTGTGAGGTGGGTGGGGCTGAGAGAGCTCCGAGAAGCTGTGACTAGCCCAAGGTCACCCAGCTGGCATGTGTGGGAGTGCACAGGCTAACCTGAATTCCCCAGATGAGCCTCCACAGCTCAGGCGGCAGAGCTGGGAATCAAACCTGGTTCCTCCAGATTAGATACACGAGCTCTTAACCTCCTGCGCCACTGCTGCTCCTAAGAGAAACTTAGAGAGCTAAGAGAAACATGAGGAGTGGGATTTTTTCCAAGGAGGCGAGGAAGAGTTAAAAAAAAACTATCACTGTCTCAGCCCTGATTCGTAGCAGACCTAGTCCCCTGTTAGAGCCGCCAGTTCCAGGCTGGGAAACAGCCAGAGATTTTCCCTTCTGTACATGTTAATGTTTAATAAGTGTCACATGTTAAGGGAAAGTAAACCATTTTGTTTTAAAAATTAGTTGTTGCAAATTCCTTCCAAGTTCTGCCCCACAGAACTCACAAGCAGCGGTTACGATAACAGCTTTAGATGGTTTGAAATTCTACCCGTAAGTTTACTTGCTCTGCTGGGCAGAAAGCGTTATAAATAAGCACAAAGACAGTACAGGCCGGACACAGACCCACCTCTTCCCACTGGTGGATGTATCGAATGAGGCGGGAGAGCCGGAGGAGGCGCAGAAGGCTGAGGATCTTGGTGAAGCGGACGATGCGCAGGGCCCGCGCCGTTTTGTAGACGTCGGAATCCACCTGGGTCTCCAGGTCTACGACGAGGAAGATGTAGTCGACGGGGATGGAGGAGACAAAGTCCACCAGAAACCAGCTCTTGAGATACTTCATCTTGATGGTGTGGGGGTCCAGGATGATCTCCGTGTTGTCTTCCACCACGATGCCCGTGCGAAAGTTCAGCACCAGGTCAGCCAGGAAGAAGGTGTCCGAGAGGACGTTGAAGACGATCCAGGGGGGCGTGTTCTCATCTTTGAAGAACGTGATTCCCACCGGCAGGATGATCAAGTTCCCCACCATCAGCAGCAACATGATTAAGTCCCAGTAGAACCTGCCGAGCAGAAGTCACAGAGGGGTCATCTCACTGCGGAAGGAACCACGTCCTAGAGCAGGAGTCTCCAATCCGGTGCCTGTGGTTGCCACAGCACCCAGCAACACCTTTTCTGGCAACTGCGAAGAGTATGGGGGTCAGATAGGGCTTTTTACTCAGGATCAGTTCAGGTCGTGGCTCTCCAGATGTTCATGGACGACAAATCCCATCAAGCTTCCTCGGCCAGCATGGCCAATTGGCCATGCTCGCGGGGGCTGATGGAAATTGTAGTCCATGAACATCTGGAGAGCCGCAGGTTGCAGACCCATGGCGCAGACTACACGTTATGCATCTTGATTGGCTATATAATTCCTTGTTTCCGGCTGAATATACCTACATCCCCTGAAAATAAGACATAGAAGAAGAAGAAGAAGAAGAAGAAGAAGAAGAAGAAGAAGAAGAAAAAGAAGAAGAGGAGTAGAGGAGGAGGGAGGTGAGGAGGAGGAGGAGTTTGAGATTTATATTCCCCTTTCTCTCCTGCAGGAGACTCAAAGGGGCTTACAATCTCCTTGCCCTTCCCCCTTCACAACAAACACCCTGTGAGGTAAGTGGGGCTGAGAGAGCTCCGAGAAGCTGTGACTAGCCCAAGGTCACCCAGCTGGCGTGTGTGGGAGTGTACAGGCTAATCTGAATTCCCCAGATAAGCCTCCACAGCTCAGGCGGCAGAGCGGGGAATCAAATCCGGTTCCTCCAGATTAGATACACGAGCTCTTAACCTCCTGCGCCACTGCTAGTAGAGGTTTTGCTGAAGTGCGAAATATAAGGCATCCCCCGAAAGTAAGGCGTAGCAAAGTTTTTGTTTGGAAGCATGTCCGACGGACAGAACACAGAAAAATAAGACATCCCCAGAAAATAAGACATAGCGCATCTTTGGGAGCAAAATCTATATATATAAAAATCTATCAGTGCGTTTTTCTGCTGACAAGTTGTAAGGAACCTCAAAGGACTCGAAACAAAGCAACTGAGTTCAGTTCATTTATTTCATAAACTTCAATGATCGCAATACACGCAATGCGGATTCTGACCTTCCCAGACTCAGCGTGTCGCTTTTATGGACACGGCGGCCCCCTCCCCGAACTCCCAGGCACAATTCCCACAACAGAGCGAAAACAAGCTTCAAACACACAAGCTGCAATCACACATGATAAGCGTAGCAAGGTTAAAAGGCAGTAACCATCCTGGGCACTCAGCCCAGAGTGTGGAATGTGCCAAGGTCAGGATGGCGGAGTAGAAACAGATATCAGCCACCATCCTTACACAAGTAATCTCCCAAACTACTGGACCGATTGCTTTGAAATTTTCACACAACGTCGCATTCGCGTGCGGCCAGGTTTCCATACTGTTTCCACACCTCCTGTTGTGTACATGTCACAACTGTGCCAGTTATTGTGTACATGCCACACCTGTGACAGTTGGAACCACAGTTCTGTTCTGCAACAGCGCCATCTGCTGGCCATCAAAGCAACACCCTCTGATACAAGGGAAACAGCCATGCCTTCCTTGAAAACCGCTGGACATGGCCCACCTGCCCTAGAGGAGGAAGGGGAAGGTGAGGGAGGGTCTGAGGGTTTGCTGGACCAAACACTCTGAAATTTGAACACAACGTAGCTCATGCCTCTCAGCGTGTTTTATGCTAGGTAGTTCGCCTGCAAGGGAAGGGAGTGAAAGGGACAGGGACAGCCTACCAGAGGAAGGGGAACATTAGGGAGGGGCGGGGCGGGGTGCCATGCAAGGGAACCAGAGAGAAGGAGGGGAGTGAGGGGCCCCTTGCCCCTCCTCTCCCTTGCAAGCATTGTGCAATGACACCTGTTCGAACCGTTCGCTTCCCCTTTTCTTTCTTTTCCACTTCACCAGACTCAGCCACAGCAACGCGTGGCCAGGCCCGCTAGTTTAATATAAGACACTGTCTTATTTTCAGGGAAACACAGTAGATTTATTTGTAAGCCCCTTTGAGTCTCCTGTAGGAGAGAAAGGGGGGGATATAAATCCAACTCTTCTTCTTCTCCTCCTCTTCTATAAACCCCCCACCCTCCAAAATAAACCCCTTTGTCCAGCACCACTGACACCCGGAACCAGACGCTGGCCGTTTGGCTCTGAACCCTGGATCTTCCTCCCGTCATGATCACATTGTATTACCCATATGACCCAATACCCCTTTTCTATTCCAAATCTGTTTCCCTACCTATCTATTCCTTAGGAACTCTGTGTGTGCCTATTTGCTGAACTAAAACAAATGCTTGTGAACCTCTTATCCCTACAATAAAGACTGTCAAATTTGCATTATGTTCCACTCTGTGGATTTTCTACTGAGAGCTGATCTCTGTACACACTGGCATTAAAGATCTCTTACCTAGCCTCTCACAATGTTAATCAGCAGTCTGCTCTAAGCTAATATTCCCCATTATATTGAGAGGCTGTGTCTCCACTTTGGGCAACAATGGCTATGTTTGGGTAAGCGTTGCTAATGCTTTTTAAATAAGAGGAGACTGCCAATCCTAATTAGAATAATAGAATCATAGAGTTGGAAGAAACCACAAGAGCCATCAAGGAACACACAATCGAAGCACTCCTGACAGATGGCCATCCAGCCTCTGTTTCAAAACCTCCCAAGAAGGAGACTTCACAACTCTCCGAGGTAGTGCGTTCCACTGATGAACAGCCCTGATTGTCGGGAGGTTTTTCCTGATGTTTAGGTGGAATCTCTTTTCCCATAGTTTGAACCCATTGCTCTACGCTCTAGTCTCTGGAGCGGCAGAAAACACGCTTGCTCCCTCTTCAATGTGACATTCCTTAAGCATGACTATCATATCACCCCTTAGCCTTCTCTTCTCCAGACTAAGCATACGTAGGTCCCTAAGCCATTCCTCATAAGGCAGTGGTGGCAAACCTATGGCACGGGCGCCACTCAGAGCCCTCTCTGTGGGCACGTGCAAAAAGAGTCCCCCCCCCCACATCTAGGCTGGCCTGGGCCGCTGGGCTCAATTATTAGCATTAAACCTAAGACCTAGTTTTGGGGAAGCAGTGTAAGTAACCCTGTTAAGCGCTGTTAAACCTCTCTGATTTTCACGCAAAGAACGAAAGCGCAATCCTTTACCTGGGAGTAAGCTCAGTTGCTGGCAATGGGGCTTGCTTCTGAGTAAACCCTCCTAGTGTCGTGATTCACCCGCTGGAAGAGATGCACGGTTGCTTCAAAGCCAAGCCACCGACGGCCACCAAGCTTACTCCCGAGTAACGCACGCCTCGGAGCCAACCGTTTTTTCTAAGCTAAAACCTCAGTATTCAGGTTAAATTGCCGTGTTGGCACTTTACAATAAATAACTGGGTTTGGGGTTGCAGTTTGGGCACTCGGTCTCAAAAAGATTCGCCATCACTGTCATAAGGCATGGGTTCCAGATCTTTTACTATTTTGGTTGCCCTCCTCTGGACCCGTTCCAGGTTGTCAATGTCTTCTTGAACTGCGGTGCCCAGAACGGTACACAATATTCCAGGTGAGGTCTGACCAATGCAGAGTAGAGAGGTACAATTACATCCCTCGATCTGGACTCTAGACTCCTATTGATACAGCCCAGAATCGCATTGGCTTTCTTGGCCGCCACGTCACACTGCTGACTCATGTTCAGTTTGTGGTCTACTAGGACTCCCAGATCCCTTTTGCATGTACTGTTGTCACCAATCCTATATATGTGCATTTCATATTTTTTCTCTGCCTAAGCGTAGAATCTTTCATGTTTCTCTGTTGAAATTCATGTTGTTAGTTTTGGCCCAGCTCTCTAATCTGTCCAGATCGTTTTGAATCCCGCCCCTGTCCTCCAGGGTATTAGCTACCCCTCCCAATTTGGGGTCATCTGCAAAGCTGATTAACATGCCCTCTATTCCATCATCCAAGTCATTGATAAAAAATATCGAATTGCACCAGATCGCTCTCAACTTGAATGGGCTCCGTTTGAGAGGAGGAGCCATGCGTGACCAGTATGCTAATCACTTGTAGGGGAGGGGAAGTATGGTAGTTGTTAAATAGGGACATGTCTGGGCTGGACCAGAAACCGAGAGTAGAACGATCTCCTATTAGCTCCCATTGGAAACAATGGGGGAACTTCTTTTGGGAGTCCATAACTTTGGACCTCCTGAACCAAACCTCACCAAACTTGGGTGATATCAGTAGAACGGTCTTCTGAAAACTCCCTAACATTTTGGTGCTGCTAGCCTAAAAACGTCGCCCCCTGCAGGCTGAAAAATTGAAAAAACACTAAAAATACAAAAAAAACCACAAACAAACCTGAAATTTTTGCACCCTCCACTGGGGGCACCCCAGGACATGGGGTACCTCATGTCCCCTAGGCAAATACGCCACTGCCTTTTGGAGCTCACATGCAGAATGTGAAAGCAATGGCCTGCTGCTGCTGCTTCCCCCGAGCACCTGGTCTGCTAAGGCATTTGCAACCTCAGATCAAGGAGGATCAAGATTGGTGGCCATACATCGACTTCTCCTCCACAAATTTGCCCAAGCCCCTTTTAAAGCTATCCAAGTTAGTGGCCATCACCACCTCCTGTGGCAGCATATTCCAAACTCCAATCACACGTTGCGTGAAGAAGTGTTTCCTTTGATTAGTCCTCATTCTTCCCCCCAGCATTTTCAATGGATGCCCCCTGGTTCTAGTATTGTGAGAAAGAGAGAGAAAAATTCTCTCTGTCAACATTTTCTACCCCATGCATAATTTTATAGAGTTCATTATTATTATTTCAGTGTTTACGCCACCCCACTACAAGCTCTGACTGTATACCAAACGTATGTTTTGTTTACATACTTCCAAGTGGAGCGTTTTGGAAGCACGTTGCAGCTTTGCCGCACATACAGCAAAACAGATTTTTTTAAAGTCCTCGAAAGACCTCTTGCTCCTGCGATTTCTAAAGGAGGATCTTCTTTGTGAACCCCCCTCCCCCACTCCGGGTTTGCTTCCTTGCTGCTGTCTCACGGCTCCAGGAATTAATGCTGGGAGAAACCATGTGTTTATTGACTAAAGATCATTAAGCGATAAGCGGGGCTTTAGCCGTGTTTTCGGTTTGATCCCCCAAATAAGGTCAAAAACTGGCGCTCCGTAATGCGCCATCTGCCAGGGATCAATGAGCAAGCCCTGGAGTCAAATACAATGAAAATGCACATCCAGAGACACAGGCAAAGGATTCTGGGAGTCAGGTCAACAGGCAGGGCGCTGTGGCTCAGTGGCAGAGAATCTGCTTAGCATGCAGAACATCCCAGGTTCGATTCCTGCCCTCACCAGTTAAAAAGGACCAGGCAGTTGGGGAGGTAAATTGTAGCATGTTATTGAAAAGAAAGTCGCCATCTACCCTATTATTGTTGTTATGCTGCTAATGATGTTTGTTGTTACTGAGTATTGTTTTATACCAGGGGTCTGCAACAGTGGTGGGATCCAAAAATTTTAGTAACAGGTTCCCATGGTGGGGGGATTCAAACTGTGGCGTAGAACCAATGGGGCTGGGCGGGGCACAACAGGGGCGTGCCCAGGCATTCTTGGGGCAGGGCATTCCTGGGTGGGGCTGGGGCAAAGAAGCAGCTGCTGTGCCAGTCCTTGGGCAGGAAACGAATGCACGCAGGCGCAGGCTGCCATGCACGCCAGTGCACCTCCTGCTAGACTGCTTCAAGTTCTGCGCGCTACTGCTAAGAGGAGGGGCGTAACTAAGGCCAAAATCACGTGGCAAAATCACCAATTAGTAACCCCCTCTCGGCACACACAAATAATGAGTAACCTACTCTCGGGAACCTGTGAGAACCTGCTGGATCCCACCTCTGGTCTGCAACCCATGGCTCTGGAGCCGCATGTGGCCCTTTCGTCCTTGTACTGCGGCTCCGCCTGGCTTGGGTCCTCTCAGCCTCCTTTAGAGAGTCACCCTAAGGGTTAATGGGAAAGAGTCCCCGTTGCTAGAGAGGCACAGCCTGAGACAGCTATCCCAAGCCACTTCCGGCTTCCCTGTCCCAGCTGCCTGGTTGGCTGATGCCGGTGATGACGGCGTGGGGCAGGGGCGGAGCGCTGCTGGCGGATCCTTTTGAACAAGTGAGTTGTGAAGGGTGGGAAACGGGAGGTAGTTGCAGGAGTGCAGATTTTCAGCGCGATCCTAACCTCAATCCTAACCTTGAATGGGGGTTCAGGGGTGAACGCTGCTTTGGGTGGCCCCATTTCCCCCTCCCCCGGGTCCTTCTTGGGGGCGGGACCACATGGGAGACCCCAGCAGCACCACCTTGGGTTGCAGACCCCTCAGCAGCCCCGCTGAGCTCCAGGGGCTTTCCTGGAAGATGGCAGCCTGGCTGAGTCCAGGTGAGAAAGATGAGGTCAGGTTTTAAAGGAGTTATTACCTGCAGCCCTGCAAGGTTGCACTCGTCGGGGCAGTTTGATGGGGAGGCGGGGGTGGATGGGAATTGTTTGCTTCTGCATTGCCAAGGAGGGCAGGAGCGCATGGGGAAAGCTTTGCACGTGGATCTTGGGAGGTTTACTTCAGAGTAAGCCAGTGGAGGGTAAGCTTGTAGATTGTGGAAGGGAGGAAGGAAGGAAGGCCGGGATCATCCTCAGCCATGGTTCTTGCAGGTTGCCAACTCTCGGCAGGCAAATTTCAGGACATTTGGGGGCAGAAGCCGGCGGACTTGACGCGCGTAGGAGGTTAAGAGCTCGTGTATCTAATCTGGAGGAACCGGGTTTGATTCCCAGCTCTGCCGCCTGAGCTGTGGAGGCTTATCTGGGGAATTCAGAGTAGCCTTTGCACTCCCACACATGCCAGCTGGGTGACCTTGGGCTAGTCACAGCTTCTCGGAGATCTCTCAGCCCCACCCACCTCACAGGGTGTTTGTTATGACGGGGGAAGGGCAAGGAGATTGTCAGCCCCTTTGAGTCTCCTGCAGGAGAGAAAGGGGGGATATAAATCCAAACTCTTCTTCTTCTCTTCTATAATTGTTTATACAAAGCGTAAAGGTAAACAAACAATAAATACAGTGTTATCTTCATTTTAAATGTCAAAAAGTATCTGCGGCTCCAAGTGTTTTCTTTTCCATGGAAAACTGGTCCAAATGGCTTTTTGGGTGTTAAAGGTTGCCGGCCCCTGTTCTAAGCGAACCCTTAAAGAGGTTTCTGTATTTGCTCACAAGGAGAACTATTTTTGCAAACGTGAACAACAGGACCAGATGCTTGAAGGACAAGCCACGCGGAGCCGCAGTACAAGGACGAAAGAGCCGCTTGTGGCTCCAGAGCCGCAGGTTGCAGACCTCAGGCTTAGAGCAAGATGGTCAATTTGGAGGAGGAGGAGGAGGAGGAGGAGGAGGAGGAGGAGGAGGAGGAGGAGGAGGAGGAGGAGAAGACGAAGACGAAGACGAAGACGAAGACGAAGACAAAGACGAAGAAGAAGAAATGTTGAATTGATTGGGGTTTTGTGATTTTATGACTCATGGAGCCTGTTATTTATTTATAATGTTATTCTATTTGTGCTCTATTTGTCTGTTTACTTTGTTGCTCACCGCCCAGAGCCCCTTGGGGAAGGGTGGTATATAAATTTAACAATAAAATAAAATAAAGAGTTGGATTTATATCCTCCCCCTTTCTCTCCTGCAAGGGGACTCAAAGGGGCTTACAAACTCCTTTCCCCTCCCCCCCCACAACAAACACCCTGTGAGGGGGGGGGCTGAGAGAGCTCCGAGATAACTGTGTCTGGCCCAAGATCACCCAGCAGACAGCTTGTGTAGGAGCGGGGATTCAAACCTGATTCTCCAGCTTATAGTCCGCTGCTCTTAACGACTACGACCCCCTGCTGGCTCTGAGTGAACAGAGGTGAGGGATGAGAAGAGAAACCGACATCGTGCCACACTTTGTAATTTAGAACTGAAAAGAATACACAACCTGAGCGTGGAGATCAGATTGATGATGCAATCAAAATTTGACTTGTAGAAAGCATATTTTATATGCGGACCGCCAAAGGGGGAGCAACTTTGATCGGTGCGGTAGATGAAGAACCGACTGGGATTTCTCTTTGAAATATAAACTTGTCATCCCCAAAAAGTTCCGAGGGGACTCGAAGGTCACCCACAAGAATCTTTCCGCAACCAAAACGAGGCTCCTGGACCAAAAAGCTGAGGAAATGATTTATTTAGCAACCACAACTCCGAGATCAGTCTTGCCCTGAGTGGAAGGAAGGAATAACTGTGGTCTCTTTTGCATGCATTGTTCATCTTCCTGTCTTCAAAATTTCCCCCCCTTTTTATTTTGATTTTTGTAGCTCTCAGGATCATTTCAAATTAGCACACAGGAAACCTCTCTGAGGCGTTCTAACCGCCGTGCAGCTAAATTCCCAATTCACATTCAGCCATGCCCTTAACCACTACACCACGCTGGCTCTCCTAGGGCAGTGGTGGCAAACCTTTGGCACTCCAGATGTTATGGACTACAATTCCCATCAGCCCCTGCCAGCATGGCCAATTGGCCATGCTGGCAGGGGCTGATGGGAATTGTAGTCCATAACATCTGGAGTGCCAAAGGTTCGCCACCACGGCCCTAGGGAATGGGCAGTACCAGTCTGGAACAGGTTCTCCTTCCTTGATAACTACCCTTTTCTGGAGGGCCAGGGAGATGAAATTACTTTGTCGCTCCAAGGACGGCCCACCCATGCCCCTGGAAAGGGCTATTATCATCCCTGTGTCCAATCCCCTCCCAGGAAAGGGAGTGGGGAGGGGTTAGGAGGTTACATGTTGAGTCGCCATCTGTTACGTTTTAATTATGCTGTGGTTGATTGTTTATGTTTTAATCGTTGTATGTTTATGATGTTTTAATCCCTTTGTGCACCTAAGAACATAAGAACAAGCCAGCTGGATCAGACCAGAGTCCATCTAGTCCAGCTCTCTGCTACTCGCAGTGGCCCACCAGGTGCCTTTGGGAGCTCACGTGCAGGAGGTGAAAGCAATGGCCTGGCGGCTGCTGCTCCTGAGCACCTGGTCTGCTAAGGCATTTGCCATCTCAGATCAAGAAGGATCAAGATTGGTAGCCATAGATCGACTTCTCCTCCATAAATCTGTCCAAGCCCCTTTTAAAGCTATCCAGGTGAGTGGCCATCACCACCGCCTGTGGCAGCATATTCCAAACACCAATCACACGTTGCGTGAAGAAGTGTTTCCATTTATTAGTCTTAATCCTTCCCCCCAGCATTTTCAGTGTATGCCCCCTGGTTCTAGTATTGTGAGAAAGAGAGAAGTTTAGGGGTGGGGGAGGAGTTTAGGGATGGGGGAGGAGAGTGTAATAAATTTTAAAACAAACAAACAAACAACCGAACAAACAAACCTGGCTGGTGGCAGCGCAGGACCAAGAGATGACAAGCAGCCGTCTCCCCTGTGATGCATGAGTGTTTTCTTTGTTGTTCCGACCCAAGCAAATAGCAGGGTGGCTTAATTAGAAAACTGGCCACGGCTGAGAGCATCAAGAGACAAGGAGGAGACGAGGTGAACGCTGGAAATCCCACTGGCAGCGAGAAACAGAAAGACTGCTGGGTAACGCTCGGTCGACGGCGTTTCAGGACCACCTAGTCACAATTCTAACTGTGATTCCTTTCCAAAAATGGAAATATCTTTCTCTTCCTCCTCCTCCTCCTCCTCCAGTGTGGTATAGTGGTTAGCAGTGGTGGACTCTAATGTGGAGTACCAGGTTTGATTCCCCACTCCTCCACATGAGTGACGGACTTTAATCTGGTGACTGGGTTTCTTTCCTCGCTCCTGCACATGAAGCCTGCTGGGGTGGCCTTGGGCCAGTCACAGTTCTTCAGCTCTCTCTCAGTCCCACCCACCTCACAAGGTGTCTGTTGTGGGGAGAGGAAGGGAAAAGGGATGCAGCTGGCCTCCACATGGGCCAGGGCCTTTACGGCTCTAGTCCCGGCCTGGTGGAACGCTCTCCCTCCAGCTGTCCAGGCCCTGCAGGACCTTGGCGAGTTCCGCAGGGCCTGTAAGACGGAGCTGTTCCGCCGGGCCTTTGGAGGAACCAGCCGCTGATGGTGCCCCCCTCCCTTTTTGGCTCCTTACATCTGGGCCGTTTGTCACCTAATGGGACTCGCCGTCCCTCCCTCTTGGGGAGAGGACTTTGAAAATGGATCTGTCGGGCGCCACTTATATTTATACTTGTATTTATTATATTTACTATGCTTAGCTTTTATTGCTTTTATCGCTGCTTTTAAAGGTTTTTAGCTATCCTATGATTGTACTATGATTACATGGTGTGCACCGCCCGGAGCCCCTCGGGGATAGGGCGGTTTAAAAGTCTAAAGAATGAATGAATGAATGAATGAATGAATGAATGAATGAATGAATGAATGAATGAATGAATGAATGAATGAATGAATGAATGGTTGAATAAAAGAGTCTGTAAGCCACTCTGAGACTGTTGAAGGCTTTCACAGCCAGAATCACTGGGGTGTTGTGGGTTTTCGATCGTATGGTTGCAGCCCAGTAGCATTTTCGATGTTGCCAGACGTGGCTGGCATCTTCAGAGGATCTGATGGCAGTAAAACAAGTGGAGTATATATACCTGTGGAATGTCCAGGGTGGGAGAAAGAACCATTTGCATTGGTTAAAAGTGTTAAGGGTGCAATTCGCTAGTGTAATATGCTAAAATGCGTGGATTCCACTCAACACATGCAAATGACACTTGCAAATTGTATTCTCAACACTTTTAACCAATGCAAATGGTTCTTTCTCCCACCCTGGACATTCCACAGGTAAATATACTCCACTTGCTTTACTACCATCAGATCCTCTGATGATGCCAGCCACAGATGCAGGCAAAACGTCAGGAGAAAATGTTACTGGAATACGGCCACACAACCCCAGAAAACCCACAACACTCCACTTTGAGTTTCCTTACAGGAAGAGAAAAGAAGGGTATGAAAGTCAACTCTTCTTCTTCATCTCCTCCCTAAAGCTCTTTGCTCTCAGCGGAGATACTCATTGCATTATCGAAGGGTTTCACGGCCGGAATCACTGGGGTGCTGTGTGGTTTCCAGGCTGTATGGCCATGTTTTAGCAGTGTTCTCTCCTGACGTTTCGCCTGCATCTGTGGCTGGCATCTTCAGAGGATCTGATGGTAGGAATGGAAAGCAAGTGGAGTATATATACTGGGAGGTCAAAAGGTGAGGCCATCTGAATATTCAGATCCATTCACCTATTGACCTTGCTATCTTCATTGTTACTCCCATGCTGCAGACTTCTCTGTGACTCACATGCCAGGCTACTCTATTCAGAGAGCCTCACCTTTTGACCTCACAGGTATATATACTCCACTTGCTTTCCATTCCTACCATCAGATCCTCTGAAGATGCCAGCCACAGATGCAGCCGAAACGTCAGGAGAGAACGCTGCTAGAACACGGCCATACAGCCCAGAAACCACACAGCACCCTGGAGATACTCATGTTTTTAAGGACTGCTCTAGGAAAAGGAACTCTGTGTATGAACACATCTACTCTTCTTTTATAGTGTAGACTTCAGTCTTGGTTCTAAGGTTCAAGTTAAGGTTGACCATTGGGTCCATGGTCTTAATCGTGGGCTAGTTTGATCTCATCAGATTCGAGAGGCAAACCAGGGTCGGCCTGGGTCACTAAGCAGAGGCAGCCAGTGGCAAACCACCTTCATGTCTTGCCTTTTGAACCCTGTGCAGCAGTGGCATAGGAGGTTAAGAGCTCATGTATCTAATCTGGAGGAACCGGGTTTGATTCCCAGCTCTGCCGCCTGAGCTGTGGAGGCTTATCTGGGGAATTCACATTAGCCTGTACACTCCCATACACGCCAGCTGGGTGACCTTGGGCTAGTCACAGCTTCTCGGAGCTCTCTCAGCCCCACCTACCTCACAGGGTGTTTGTTGTGAGGGGGGAAGGGCAAGGAGATTGTCAGCCCCTTTGAGTCTCCTGCAGGAGAGAAAGGGGGGGGATACAAACCCAAAACTCTTCTTCTTCTTCTGTGTGATTGCCATAAGTCTCCCGTGACTGGATGTCACTTTTAACTGCCACACCTGACCTCAGGCTCTCAGGTCTAGCCCACCCTGATGTCAGAAAAGGTATTTGTAAACAGCAGAGTTTTAATATTTTGCTCAGACTGCTGTGGCTTAGTGCTGGAGCTCTTGCATTTGTATGCAGAAGGTCTCAAGTCCAGTCTAGTGTAATATGCTAATTACAGAATCATAGAGTTGGAAGAGACCTCAAAGGGCCATCAAGTCCAACCCCCTACGACGCAGGAGTACACCATCCAATCACTCCTGACAGATGGCCATCCAGCCTCTCTTTAAAAACCTCCAAGGAAGGAGACTCCACCACCCTCCAAGGTTGTGCATTCCACTGTCCAACAGCCCTTACTGTCAGTAAGTTCTTCCTAACGTTTAGGTGGAATCTCTTTTCCTGCACCTTGAACTCATTACTCCTGGTCCTAATTTCTGGAGCAGCAGAAAATAAGTTTGCTCTCTCCCCAACATGACATCCCTTCAAATATCTAAATATGTCACCTCTTAACCTTCTCTTCACCAAGCTGAACATCCCCAGCTCCCCAAGACTCTCCTCGTAGGGCATGGATTCCAGACCTTTGACCATTTTGGTCACCCTCCTCTGGACCCGTTCCAGCTTGTCAATATCCTTCTTGAATTGTGGTGCCCAGAACTGCCCACAATATTCCAGGTGAGGTCTAACCAATGCAGAATAGAGAGGTACATTTACTTCCCTCGATCTATAACATAGGGGTCAAACTCGCGGCCCTCCAGATGTTATGGACTACAATTCCCATCATCCCCTGCCAGCATCATGCTGGCAGGGGATGATGGGAACTGTTGTCCATAACATCTGGAGGGCCGCGAGTTTGACACCTGTGATCTAGATACTATACTCCTATTGATATAGCCCAGAATCGCATTGGCTTTCTTGGCCGCCGCATCACACTACTGACTCAATTTAAGGATCTCAGGTGTCAAGTGTTAGAAAAGATGTTTCTTAGGCTCCAGGGAGTCTCTGCCAGTCAAAGAAGAGAATACTGAGCTCCAAGGGCCAAAGGTCTGACTTGGTGTGAGCACACTGGCACATTTTTTAAACATCGAATTGTGCTAATATACTACTAAGGCTCATCCCAATGTGGCACCAGTGGGTCTAGTGGTTAAAACAGCAGAAGAGTATGAGTAGCAGAAACAGCCAACCCATGAGTGGCAGCCAACATGGTGTGGCTATTACAAGTGGCAGACTCAAATCTGGAGAACAGGGTTTATTTCCCCGCTCCTGCACATGAAGCCTGCTGGGTGACCTTAAGCCAGTCACAATTCTGTCCGAACTCTCTCATCCCTACCTTCCTCTTCCAACTCTATGATTCTATGGCGAGAGGAAGGGAAAGGAGTTTGTGAGCTGCTTTGAGACTCATTACGATTGGGAAAAGCAGAGGATACATCCAAACTCCGCTTAGCTAAAAAGCCCACTGGGACCCGTCAACAATTTCTCGACTACCTCTCAGGGTTAGTGTAAGGCAAGAGGACTAAGCATGTCAGCCTAAGATCTTTGCACAGGGAGAGAGACAGAAATATGGTAGGTGAAAATATGGTAGAATTGAGGAAGGAAGGAAGGAAGGAAGGAAGGAAGGAAGGAAGGAAGGAAGGAAGGAAGGAAGGAAGGAAGGAAGGAAGGAAGGAAGGAAGGAAGGAAGGAAGGAAGGAAGGAAGGAAGGAAGGAAGGAAGGAAGGAAGGAAGGAAGGAAGGAAGGAAGGAAGGAAGGAAGGGACAGAGGAGAAGGAGGAGGAAGAGGAAGAGGAGGAGGACGAGGAGTTTGGATTTATACCCCATCTTTCTCCCCTGTAAGGAGACTCCAGGTGGCTTACAAGCTCCTTTCCCTTCCTCTCCCCACAACAGACACCTTGTGAGGCAGCTGGGGCTGAGAGAGTTCTGAGAGAACTGTGACTAGCCCAAGAGGAGGAGGAGTTTGGATTTATACCCCATCTTTCTCTCCTGTCAGGAGACTCAAGGTGGCTGACAAGCTCCTTTCCCTTCCTCTCCCCACAACAGACACCCTGTGAGGCAGGTGGAGCTGAGAGAGTTCAGAGAGAACTGTGACTAGCCCAAGGTCACCCAGCAGGAATGTAGGAGTGTGTCAACCCATCTTGTTCACCAGGTAAGCCTCTGCCACTCAGGTGGGGGAGTGGGGAATCAAACCCGGTTCTCCACATTAGAATCCATCTGCTCTTAACCGCTACACCATGCTGGCTTTCTCCTTACAGGAAAGAAAGGTGGGAAAGCAGACTCCTGTTGACTTCAGCATGTGAAAAATTGTCTCCCGTAGGTTTCTGACCAAAAGCGCTAAGGAGCGACTGAGGCAGAAATCCTCCACTAAGTGCCCGAGCAGCCACAAGGCTAAGAGGCGTAGGCCCTGTGTAGGCCCACACGTCCACAGATTTGTTATGCAAACACAAGGCGAGCATTCTGGTGTGAAATCCGGCACCCTGACAATTTCAGCTGTTTCTCTTTCTGAAGAGTCCCTCGTGTTCCAGCTGTCGCGCTTCCCGCTTCCGCAGCCAGGCTTCAAAACCCTCTTTCGAAACGCGCCTTGTGGTGTCCCCTCTCGCCCCGGGCCCCCTTCCCTCTGACCCAGAAACTCCAAAACCAGAACCGTCAGAGGAAGTGACCTAATCGCAGCCAGCCCGACGTTTCGCAAGGGGGGGGGAAAAGAGATTCATTTTGCAGGATTTGCTCTGATTAGAGTCTCTGCGCTACGTAGGAGCAGGATTTAGGATTTGGGTCTGTTTGCAGAATGCCTTGATCATGTTACCTCATCAAAGTTGGCAAGGCAGGGGCCGGCACCGAGACAGAGACGACTCTTCCCTGAGACACTGGCTAGCTTTCCTCTTTGGGACCGGCCCCTTTGTGGCACCAATAGCACTCGAAATTACCGTGATGTGTTTTCCAGCTCCAGCTCTCAAACCATATGCCTGCAATGTTTCTTTTCTCCCTTTAGTTCCCATCATCCTCCAGTCCCACCTAGCCAGAACTGAGGAACAGGTAAATAAAACATGGGCACTTCCCCTGTACTTTTAGTTTACAGCTACAATCGATCTGGGATTTGAAATCACTTTAGCAACCAGGCCGGCAATAAAACGATTCCGGATTAACAAACGAGGCCTACAAATATCTGCTTGGACGGAAGCAGCCCACGGGCAGATCCAGAAAGAATTTAAATCCCTTTACTTATTTTTTCTTTTCTTTGGCTACTAACAGGGTGCAAACTGAGCTCTTTGGTCAGAGGTTCCCTGGCTCATATTAAATGTTACAGGCACCCTAACAAGGGTCCAATCTTTTCTCTGTTTTTAGAGGAAGTGCTCCATCTTGTCAGAGCTCAGATGTTAAGCGGGGTCGGCCACAGTTCGTAGCTGGATGGGAAACCACAAGGAAGTTTGGGGTCGCCGTGTAGATCCTCCTTGATCTGAGATTGCAAAGGCCTTAGCAGACCAGGTGCTCGGGAGCAGCAGCAGCAGAAGAAGAAGAAGGCCATTGCTTTCACCTCCTGCATGTGAGCTCCCAAAGGCACCTGGTGGGCCACTGCGAGTAGCAGAGTGCTGGACTAGATGGACTCTGGTCTGATCCAGCAGGCTAGTTCTCATGTTCTTATGCTCCTAAATGCCTTAGCAGACCAGGTGCTCGGGAGCAGCAGCAGCAGCAGCAGAAGGCCATTGCTTTCACATCCTGCATGGGAGCTCCCAAAGGCACCTGGTGGGCCACTACAAGTAGCAGAGTGCTGGACTAGATGGACTCTGGTCTGATCCAGCAAGGCTCTTTCTTACGTAGATGGATACAACACCACACCACCTCTGTTCCTCTCTTGCCTTGAAAACCCCATGATAGGTTCACCATAAGTCAGTTGCAACCTGTGTATCCCCCTTCTCTTGCTGAATCCAGTTTCCACAGGGAAAGGGTATCCTGTGCTTGAAGCACCTTTCCCCTTTTTTGATTGGCAGGTGGCCATTCCAAGCAAACCTGTTCCCATGTGGGAAGGGGAAGAGCAAAGAAGTAGGGGAGACTTCAGAGGCCACCAAGAATCCCCCAGCAGATTGAGAAGGTATTGTCGAAGGCTTTACGGCTGGAATTCATTGGCCATTGTGGGTCTCCTGGATTGTGTGGCCACAGCCTGGTACTTTTTGCTCATGATATTTCGGTGGCATCTATGGCCATCATCTAGCCATAGATGCTGGCCATAGATGCAAGTGAAACGTTGAGAGCAAAACCTACCGGGCCACGGCCACACAGCCCAGGAAACTCCACAACTTGGTTGACAAGGTGTTCAGCACCAAGGACAGTGCCATGGTTTCAAGCACCAAGGACAGCGCTCTTGAGTGGGTAGCGTCTTGGGGGCCTCTGGGGTGAGGGCAAGAGGCCATGGCTCTCTTAGAATAATTGAATTATAGAGTTGGAAGAGACCCCAAGGGCCATCAAGTCCAACCCCCTGCAATGCAGGAACACACAATCAAATCTTGGGTGGTGGGGAGACCAGATCTGTACGGGGCAGTTAGTCCATGGGGGCGGGTTTTGATTTTGGGGATGGTGTTGCTGTCACTGCAGGATGCCTGGTGACAGGTATGGGGTCCCCGCAAGCCACCCAGGAAGCTATCCTTGGTGCTGAATACCCTGGGCAATCCTTGGTGCTGGTGCTGCATACCCTGGCAATATCCTTGGTGCTGAAAACCCTGGGCTATCCCTGGTGCTGGTGCTGAATAACCTGCCATTATTCTTGCTGCTGAATACCCTTGGCTAGCCTTGGTGCTGAATACTCTGATGCTATCCCTGGTGCTGAATACCCTAGTGCTTTCCTTGGTCCTGAATACCCTGGCACTATCTTTGGTGCCCAATACCCTGGGCTAGCCTTGGTGCTGGTGCTGAATACCCTGGCATTATTCTTGGTACTGAGTACCCTGAGCTAGCTTTTGTTCTGAATACCCTTGTGCTGAATACCCTGGAACTTTCCTTGGTCCTGGATACCCCAGGCTATCTTTGGAGCTGAATACCCTGGTGCTATCCCTGGTGCTGAATACCATGGCACTATCCTGGTCCTGAATACCCTGGTGCTCTCCTTGGTCCTGAATACCCTTGGCTATCCTTGCTGCTGGTGCTGAATATCCTGCCATTATCCTTGGTACTGAATACCCTGGGCTAGCTTTTGTTCTGAATACCCTGGTGCCGAATACCCTGGAACTTTCCTTGGTCCTGAATACCCCATGCTGTTACCCTTGGTGCCGAATATCCTGGGTAGCTTTGGTACTGAATACCCTGGTGCCGATTACCCTGGAACTTTCCTTGGTCCTGAATACCCCATGCTGTTACCCTTGGTGCCGAATATCCTGGGTAGCTTTGGTGCTGAATACCCTGGTGCCGAATACCCTGGCACTTTCCTTGGTCCTGAATACCCTGGGCTATCTTTGGTGTTGGTGTTGGATACCCTGCCGTTATCCTTGGTGCTGAATACCCTGGTGCTGAATTCCCTCCCCCGGTGCTTTCCTTGGTCCTAAATACCCTGGGCTGGTGCTGGATACCCTGGCGCTATCCTTGGTGCTGAATCCCCTGGTGCTTTCCTGGATGCTGAACATCCTGCCGCTGCCCGAGGCGCTGAGCCCCTGTCGCTGTCCTTGGTGCTGAAACCCCTTGGTGCTGGACGGGGGTCGTCCTCCCGCTCCTCCCCCCCCCCACTCCCCGCCCCTCCCGGCTACCTGAAGTCGCTGTAGGGGTGGATGATCCAGAAGCCGGCGGACTTGACGCGCTGCTGCTCGATCTGCACGGCCTTGTGGCTGCCAAACATGCGCAGGGAGAACTTGTTGACGGCCGGCTGGAGCAGGGCCCCCAGCTGCCGCCGCACGAAGGTGCCGCCGGGGTCGTCGGGGCCCGCCATGGCCGCCGCCACCGACGCCGCGTCGGCCGCCACGATCTGCTCGGCCACGCTGGCCGGCGCCATCTCCGCTCGGCTGGGGGGCTCGGCGGCGCCGTCGGGGGGCCTGCCGGCGGCCTCGCCGTCCAGCAGCGGCGGAGGGGGCGACTTGGGGGGGTCCCGGGGCGGCCCCTCCTGGGGCTGGGCGTCCATGGCGTTGCGGCTAGGCGGGCGCCTTTCCTTCAAACGCCCTTGCCCGGGCGCCCCCCCTGCCCCCCGGCCGGGGGCTCATCCCTCCGCCGCCCCGCTCGCTTGCGCCACGGGGGGAGGCGCGCAGCCCGGGCAGGCGGGGTGAGGCGCGGATCGGGGCGGAGAGCGGCTCCTCCAGGCCAGGGGCGCGCATCAAGGGCTGGGGCTGGGGCGGCAGGCCGAGGGCCCCTCCCTCATGGCCGGCGCCGCGCCTGTTGCACCCGCCCCCCCGGGGAGCCCGGAGACGTCAGCCGGGCTGCCGGAGCCGGAGGAGAGCCATCCTCGGAGGCGCGGCCAGGCGAGCAGCGCAGGGAGGCGCCCAGGATGGGGAGGGGGCTCAGGCGGGCGGCGTCGCCACCTAGTGGCCGTCGGCGGAACGGCGCCCGAGCTGGTCGCGACCACCCCGTCTTAGGAGCTGCCTCGAAGGCGGGGGGGGGGGGGGGGGCCTGCCCCCGGGGGGTTAACAGCCCTGAACTCTAATCTGGAGAATAAGAGTTTGGATTTATACCCCCGTTTCTCTCCTGTAGGAGACTCAAGGAGGCTTATAAGCTCCTTTCCCTCCACCCGCTCTACAACAAACACCCTGTGAGGTGGGTGGGGCTGAGAGAGCTCCGAAGAACTGGGACTAGAAGAGAAGAAGAGTTTGATTTTATAACACACACCCCTTTCTCTCAAAGGGGCTTACAATCTCCTTTCCTCCCCCCCCCCCCTGACGTGGGTGGAACTGAGAGAGCTCCGAAGAACTGTGACTAGCCCAAGGTCACCCAGTTGGCATGTGTTGGAGTGCACAAGCTAATCTGGTTCACCAGATAAGCCTCCACAGCTGAAGTGGCAGAGCGGGGAATCAAACCCAGTCCTCCGGATTAGAGTGCACCTGCTCTTCACCACTACGCCACTGCTGCTCCCCTGGTTTGATTCCCCACTCCTGCACATGGGAGGCAGACTCTTAGCTGCTGGACTGGATTTGTTTCCCCGCTCCTGCACATGAAGCCTGCTGGGTGACCTTGGGCCAGTCCCAGCTCTCTCACAACTCTCTCAGCCCCGACTATCTCACAAGATGTCTGTAGCGGGGAGAGGAAAGGAAGGTGTTTGTGATCCCCTTTGAGTCTCCTTGGGGCTGAGAACATCGGGGTGTGAATCCATACGCATGGAAAATCAGAGATTAATTGATAAATGAGCGTGTTTATGCAGTCTTGGAGAGCTGGCGGGCTGTAGAGGTTAAGAGCAGTGGACTCTAATCTGGAGGGGGAGGAGGAGGAGGAGGAGTTTGGATTTATATCCCCCCTTTCTCTCCTGCAGGAGACTCAAAGGGGCTTACAATCTCCTTGCCCTTCCCCCCTCAAAACAAACACCCCGTCAGGTGGGTGGAGCTGAGAGAGCTCCGAGAAGCTGTGACTAGCCCAAGGTCACCCAGCTGGCGTGTGTGAGAGTGCACAGGCTAATCTGAATTCCCCAGAGAAGCCTCCACAGCTCAGGCGGCAGAGCTGGGAATCAAACCCGGTTCCTCCAGATTAGATACACGAGCTCTTAACCTCCTATGCCACTGCTGCTCCAAGTTTCCCCGCTCCTCCACATGAAGCCTGCTGGGTGACCTTGAGCCAGTCACAGTTCTCTCAGGACTCTCTCAACCCCACTGACCTCCCAGGGTGTCTGTTATGGGACAAGGAAGGGAAGGAGTTTGTAAGCTGCTTTGAGACTCTTTATGCTTGAGAAAAGCAGGGTATAAATCCAAACTCCTCCTCCTCCTTTTCTTCTTATCTGCACTTACTAGGTAGTTTAATACTATATTGTGATCATCGCTGATAGATTGTAACACTTTTTATGTCTGCCCCTGAAACCTGTTTTAGCAACCCAGTGAGTCTCAGAGGAAGGCAAAGGAGCTTGTAAGCCACCTTGAGTATCCTTACAGGAGAGAAAGATGGGGTATAAATGCAAACTCCTCCTCATCTTCTTCTTCCTCCCGTTGTCGTCCTCCTCCAACTTAGGAAGCTCAAACTGTCGCGCCAACTCAGGAAGCTCAAACTGCCAAAGGAGCTGCTGATACAGTTCTACAGAGGAATCATTGAGTCTGTCATCTGCACCTCTATAACTGTGTGGTTTGGTTCTGCAACCCAACAGATCGACACAGACTTCAGAGAATAATCAGAACTGCAGAAAAAACAATTGCTGCTAACCTGCCTTCCATTGAGGACCTGTATACTGCACGGGTCAAAAAAAGGGCTGCGAAAATATTTACTGACCCCTCGCATCCTGGACATAAACTGTTTCAACTCTTACCCTCTAAACGTCGCTACAGAGCACTGCACACCAAGACAACTAGACATAAGAACAGTTTTTTCCCGAATGCCATCACTCTGTTAAACAAATAATTCCCTCGATAATGTCAAACTATTTATTATATATTTATTATATAATTACTGCACTACTTTTTTCATCATTCCTATTGTCCATCTCCTCCCACTTATGACTGTATGACTATAGCCTGTGCTGACATTTCATTTTATTATATGATTTTACATTTAATGTTTTCATTACTATTGATTGTTTCCTGATTGCTTACTAGACCTATATGACAATCATTAAGTGCTGTACCTTATGATTCTTGACAAATGTATTTTTCTTTTATGTACACTGAGAGCATATGCACCGGAGACAAATTCCTTGTGTGTCCAATCACACTTGGCCAATAAAGATTCTATTCCTCCTTCTCACTTGCCCTGTAAGTCCTACCTTCCTTTCTGCTAATTTTCCTGTTATTGCTTTCATTCATGTTTAACACCGGGGCGTCGGAGATCTCCTGAAGTTATAGCTGGTCTCTAGGCAACAGAGATCAGTTCATCTGGAGAAAATAGCTGCTTTGGAAGGTGGACTGTATGGTATTCGACTGCATTGAAGCCCCACCCCTCCCAAAGCCCCGCCCTCCTCAGGCTCCACCTCCAAAATCTCCAGGCATTTCCCAACCTGGATCTGGACTCTTTAGTTTGGAGAGGAGACGTCTGAGGGGGGATATGATTGAAGTCTATACAATTATGCATGGGGTAGAAAAGGTTGACAGAGAGAAATTTCTCTCTCTTTCTCACAATACTAGAACCAGCGGGCATTCACTGAAAATGCTGGGGGGAAGAATTAGGACTAATAAAAGGAAACACTTCTTCACGCAATGTGTGATTGGTGTTTGGAATATGCTGCCACAGGAGGTGGTGATGGCCACTAACCTGGATAGCTTTAAAAGGGGCTTGGACAGATTTATGGAGGAGAAGTCGATCTATGGCTACCAATCTTGATCCTCCTTGATCTCAGATTGCAAATGCCTTAACAGACCAGGTGATCGGGAGCAGCAGCAGCAGCAGAAGGCCCTTGCTTTCACCTCCTGCATGTGAGCTCCCAAAGGCACCTGGTGGGCCACTGCGAGTAGCAGAGTGCTGGACTAGATGGACTCTGGTCTAATCCAGCAGGCTAGTTCTTATGTTCTTATGAATGAATGAATGAATGAATGAATGAATGAATGAATGAATGAATGAATGAATGAATGAATGAATGAATGAATGAATGAATGAATGAATGAATGAATGAATGAAGCAAGCCTGTGGATCAGTTTACATGCATGGTTTCTTAGAATGCGGGATAAATTGTTAATTGCAAGTCAGGATTTATTCTGATCTAGTCAACAGCCCTTTACTGAAACTAGACCTAAATGTCTTGACTTGAGTTTATTGGTTGCATTCTGTGACCATTTCATTGCTCACGGGTTGTTTTATCTTTGGCTGCATGGTTTTATGTCCTGTAACCTGCTCTGAATCTCAGCAACAAAGGCAGACTATAAATATTTATTTAACAAAATCAGCACCAGGCCAAAAAAAAAGCACTGAAAGCAACAAAAGCCTTAAAACAATTAAAACCAGAACTAAAACACATCTAATAACATTTTTTAAAGTCATTAAAACATTGGGCAGGGAGGAGTGATCACTGAGGCAAAATGTCTTTGCCCACTGGCAGAAGATGGTAACATGCAGAAGATGGTAACTGGCAGAAGATGGTAACCACTGGGCCATTTTTCTCTTTTCCAGAAATGAAACGTTTGTGAACTTTCTGGGTTTACGAACTGTAGGGCTAACATGGTATAGTGTAGTGATGGCGAACCTTTTTGAGACCCAGTGCCCAAATTGCAACCCAAAACCCACTTATGTATTGCAAAGTGCCAACATGGCAATTTAACCTGAATACTGAGGTTTCAGTTTAGAAAAATGGTTGGCTCCGAGGCATGCGTTACTCGGGAGTAAGCTTGGTGGTCGTCGGTGGCTTTGCTTTGAAGCAACCATGCAACTCTTCCAACAGGTGAATCACGACCCAAGGAGGGTTTACTCAGAAGCAAGCCCCATTGCCAGCAACCAAGCTTACTCCCAGGTAAAGGATCGCGCTTAAGTTCTTCGCATGAAAATCAGTGGGGTTTAACAGCTCTTGACAGGGTTACCTACACTACTTCCCAAAACTAGGTCTTAGGTTTAATGCTAATAATCGAGCCCAGTGGCCCAGGCCAGCCTAGATGTGTGTGTGGGGGGGACTCTGTTTGCACGTGCCCAGAGAGAGGGCTCTGAGTGCCACCTCTGGCACCCGTGCCATAGGTTCGCCACCACTGGTGTAGTGGTTAAGAGTGGCAGGCTCTAATCTAGAAGACAGGGTTAGATTCCTTGCTCCTCCACATGAGGGGTGGACTCTAATCTGGTGAACTGGGTTGAAACTGAATTATAGGCTCTTAACACCTTGTTTAAGGTAACTGTGATAGTTGAACTAGGAACAGAGGGAGACTTTTGTTCTGAATTGTACATTTTAGAATTTATTATTTCAAGACTGTGGTGATTTGGTGGGAGTTCTCTTGGGATTATCATCTTCTAAGGCCAGTTACCAAGAGTTCAGCTGGAGACTTTCTGGGCCATCTAGAATCATAGAATCACACAGTTAGAAGAGTCCCCCAAGGGCCATCCAGTCCAACCCCGTGCAATGCAGGAACACACAATCAAAGCACTCCTGACAGATGGCCATCCAACCTCTCTTGAAAAACCTCCAAAGAGGGAGACTCCACCACACTCCGAGGCAACAGATTCCAATGTCGAACAGCCCTGATGGTCAGGAAGCTTTTCCTGATGTTTAGGTGGAATCTGTTTTAACAAGCTTGCTCCCTCACCAACATGATATCCAAATATCTAAACATGGCTATCAAGTCACCTTCTGTTCACCAAATATCCCCCGCTCCCTAAATCACTCCTCGTAGGCCATATATTCCAGACCTTTTACTATTTTGATTGCCCTCCTCTGGACCTGTTCCAGCTTGTCAATATCCTTCTTGAATTGCAGTGCCCAAAAATTGTGGTGCACAATATTCCAGGGGAGGTCTAACGAAAGCAGAATAGAGAGGTACAATTACACCCCTCAATCTAGACACTATACTCCCATTGATACAGCCCAGAATCGCATTGGCTTTCTTGGCCGCCGCATCACACTGCTAACTCATGTTCAGTTTGTGGTCTATTAAGACTCCCAGATCCTTTTCGCATGTACTGTTGTCAAACCAGGTGTCACCCATTCTAGGCAGGGATTCGCCTTCTGTAAAGTATCCCTGCTTAATTTTGTACTTAATTTTGTTTCTAGAAATCAAAAGAAGGATACTTTCCTTGAACAAGGAACTTTACCATATTTCTAAAACATGTTTTT
The DNA here is from genome assembly GCF_021028975.2 of Sphaerodactylus townsendi. Taxonomy (NCBI): domain Eukaryota; kingdom Metazoa; phylum Chordata; class Lepidosauria; order Squamata; family Sphaerodactylidae; genus Sphaerodactylus; species Sphaerodactylus townsendi. The sequence goes on along the minus strand of NC_059425.1, from coordinate 9,274,293 downwards.
GAAACAGCCCAACTGGGAGAATTGTCCCGTTTTCTACCTTCGCTAACCAGCCACATAGGAAACAACAGGACTTTGTGATTTTTGGACCTAATGGAATTTCTAATGGAAAAGCAGACCCAATTAGTAACCCCCTCTCGGCACACACAAATAAGTAGTAACGCACTCTCGGGAACGGGCGAGAACCTGCTGGATCCCACCTCTGTGTAAAGGGGTCTCTTCCTGTCCGCTGTATCTTTTCCCTTGATCTTTACAGCTTCACATGGATCGTAGATAACTAGGCACGCCCCTGGGAAGCCTCCCATCCTTGGACAACAAGATGTCCGTTGAACTGCAGGGGAAAGGCTTAGCAGGTGGCATATCTTTCCACCTTGTGGCCTTGAGTCACCTATGTCTCCTAAACAAATCTTTTCACACTTTTGCTGGGAAAATGGGAGGGGGATTTGAGGGAAGACATAACAACCCAGGAAAGCCAGGTTCCCTTCAGAACGGGCTTTCTCAAGCTAGAGGCTTCCTGCCTTCAATAAACACTTCTGATCAAGGATCCAGAGTCCGTTTATTGGTTCAAGGTCTGAGACCTGACAAGATGGCAACCCTACATGTGGTTAACGTCTGTCTGTAAATTTGCAGCCGAACTTCAAATTTTTTTTCTCTTCCGACTCGTTTCCATTTTAAGGTGATAATTGTAAGCTGTGGCGCACTGTATTTTGAGCTTGAATAAAGGTCTCCAGCCTTTTTGAACTGGCGGGCTACACTTTTGAAATCCTGACGTAGTGGGTGGGCACAACATTAAAATGGCCACTGCTGGAGGTGGAGCCAGCTACAAAATGAATGCTGCAGGAGGCGGAGCCAGCCCCAGAAGTTCACGGAGGGTAATAGTACCCTTTAACAATTCAGGACAGGAGAAGTTTATCCTCAATAGATTTTATAATTTTGCAAAAAGAAATTAGAATTTAATAATAATTGTGACTGAATATCAGTTGATCAAAGCATGCTCTTAGAGAACATTCTTTGTATAACTCTATCGGCTCTCTGTATTTAGAATTGTAATTAGGTTAAGTCTCGTTCTTGGCTCCCATTTTTTGTTTACATTTTTAAAAAAATTCTGACAAAAACTGGCCAAAAAAATAAACTCCCTTCCCACTAGTTCCCAACAACATTGCAGTTACCTTAAACAAGGTGTTAAGGGCTTCATAAAATCAATCAAGGTCCCAGCCTGGTAGCCTCGCTTCCTCCAACCTCATGAGTTCTGCAGCCTTCTGCTTCTTTTCAGACTCCACCACTTTCTGGGTCATCCCATTCTTACACAGGGGTTACACAAGCACGTCGGCACACCCTGCTTCTTGGCACCACGTGAGTAGGAGCAGCAGTGGTGTAGGGGGTTAAGAGCTCGTGTATCTAATCTGGAGGAACCGGATTTGATTCCCCGCTCTGCCGCCTGAGCTGTGGAGGCTTATCTGGGGAATTTAGATTAGCCTGGGCACTCCCACACACGCCAGCTGGGTGACCTCAGGCTGGTCACAGCTTCTCGAAGCTCTCTCAGCCCCATCTACCTCACAGGGTGTTTGTTGTGAGCGGGGAAGGGCAAGGAGATTGTAAGCCCCTTTGAGTCTCCTGCAGGAGACTCAAAGGGGGGATATAAATCCAAACTCTTCTTCTTCTTCTTCTTCTTCTTCTTCTTCTTCTTCTTCTTCTTCTTCTTCTTCTTCTTCTTCTTCTTCTTCTTCTTCTTCTTCTTCTTCTTCTTCTAGGTCACATGGAGGGAAGACCATGTGATGGGTGGCCCCTCCCTTGCAACTGTGCCCCACCTCCAAACTCCAAACCCAGCCACGCTGAGTTCGGCATCAACTTGAGTAGTCAGTCTGACTGGCTTCAACTTTATATTGCTGGTCCCGTCATAAAGTGTGGGGTGGGACCAGCCCATTTGATCACTGGCCGGTTTGGCATTCAACTGCACCTCCTGCAGGGCACAGTTTCGAGGGAGGGGGCAGCTGCGGAACGTGCCCCCCATACTCAAGTGGTACCTGGGGATCCAGCCCCCTTGTATCCCTCTGTTGTTACGCCACTGTTAACAACCATAGGCATTATCTCTATAGGTCAATTGTTAGGAAAGTGGTCTATTAGAATAGAATAGAATAGAATAGAATAGAATAGAATCTTTATTGGCCAAGTGTGATTGGACACACAAGGAATTTGTCTCCGGTGCATATGCTCTCAGTGTACATAAAAGAAAATACATTTGTCAAGAATCATAAGGTACAGCACTTAATGATTGTCATATAGGTCTAGTAAGCAATCAGGAAACAATCAATAGTAATAAAAACATAAAATGTAAAATCATAAAATAAAATGAAATGTCAGCACAGGCTATAGTCATACAGTCATAATTGGGAGGAGATGGGTAATAGGAATGATGAAAAAAGTAGTGCAGTAATTATATAATAAATATATAATAAATAGTTTGACATTATCGAGGGAATTATTTGTTTAACAGAGTGATGGCATTCGGGAAAAAACTGTTCTTATGTCTAGTTGTCTTGGTGTGCAGTGCTCTGTAGCGACGTTTAGAGGGTAAGAGTGAGTCTGTCTCATCCAGATGAGTCTGTCTGCGTGTGAACGAACTGGAAGGGACAGAGAAAGAAGCCGGCAGAAACTGGTGGGAACCACCTGGCTGGAATGCTGTGTGGAGTGTGGGATCTCTCTCTGTGCGTGTAGGGCTCTGACATAGGGTGACAGACCTGCAACTCTATCATAGTGCTTCACATGAAGCTGGCTCACGTGAGAACCAGCGTGGTGTGGTGGTTAAGAACAGGTGCACTCTAATCTGGGGACCCGGGTTTGATTCCCCGCTCTGCCACTTGAGCTGTGGAGGCTTATCTGTGGAACCAGATTAGCTTGCGCGCTCCAGCACATGCCAGCTGGGTGACCTTGGGCTAGTCACAGTTCTTCAGAGCTCTTGTAAGCCCCTTTGCATCTCCTTACAGGAGAGAAACGGGAGATATAAATCCAAACTCTTCTTCTATATTGAATCAGACCATCAGTCCACCGTCAGTATTGTCTATTCAGACAGGCAACGGCTCTCCAGGGTCTCAGGTGGAAGAAGAAGAAGAAGGAGAAGAAGAAGAAGAAAAAGAAGGAGGAGGAGGAGGAGGAGTTTGGATTTATACCCTACCTTTCGCTCCTGTAAAGAGACTCAAGGTGGCTTACAAGCTCCTTTCCCTTCCTCTCCCCACAACCAGAGGCGTTCCTCCCATTGGGCAAAGTGGGCAGTTGCCCAGGCGCAGCCTTGTGGGGGGGGGTAGGTTCGTTTGTGGGATTTTTTGTATTTTCAGTGTTTTTTCCGTTTTTGGCCTGCAGGGGGCGCAGTTTTTAGGCTAGCAGTACCAAAATTTCAGGGATTCTTTGGGAGACTCTCCTGATGACTCTCCTAGTTTAAACACCATTGAAAATAATGCTGTTTGGGGGTGGATTCCGGCATCACTTGTTTAAACTAGGGAGCCCAGATTCTCCTTTTAAATCCACCTTAAAGGGAGAATCTGGGGTCCCCTGTTTAAATAACATTGAAAGTGACGCTGTTTTTCCCAATTGGAGGGACTGGATACAACACTATAAAATGTTTTCATAGCAGTAATAAAACATTTCGAAAGCATTTTGAAAATGTTTTCAAAAAATATTTCTGCTGTGTTCAGATTTGTGAGTTGGGGCATGTTCTATAATGTGATGGTGACTTTGAAACAACCTGGTGGAAAAAATCATTGTTTGGTTACCGTGGGAAAGGTTGGCCCATGGGGGGGGGGGGGGATCAAACTCAGGTTTTGCCCAGGGCTCCAGTTTGCCTAGGTACGCCCCTGCCCACAACAGACACCTTGTGAGATAGGTGGGCATGAGAGAGTTCAGAGAGAACTACGACTGGCCCAAGGTCACGCAGCAGGAACGTAGGAGTGCGGAAACACATCTAGTTCACCAGATTAGAATCCACCTGCTCTTAACCACTACGCCACGCTGGCTCTCTTACACGGCCCGACTGCTTGACTCATCATATGCTTTTTTTATTTCGGGGAGGGGCTGTGTCACTGTGTCAGAACACCCCCTTTGCATGGGGAAAATCCTGGATCCTTTCCTTGCTCCTTCACTTAAAGGATCACAGGTAGCAAGTACCTGGCAGGATCTTTATCTGCCGGAGACTATAGAAAGCTGATCAGAGAGTCGATACCAGGCCAGGTAAACACAAAGTTGACTCAATGTCAGCAATGTACAATACACCACACGGTTACTTTGGGATGGAGAAGCCATTTCCTGATGCACGAGTCTAAATATAAACCAGGCTTTACAGAACATTCACCCGTCACGCTCACCTGTGAGTAACCGCTGAGTGGGACTTAGTTATCCAGTAAACATCCGAAGGTCTATCTTGTTAGTCATTTGATTCAGCGGCATGAATAATCCCATTGACACATTAATGAATGGAACACACCACAACAGGATACAGTGATGGCTACAGGTTCAGATTTCAAAGCGAGGTTAGACAAATATACTGAGGAGAAAGAGAAGAAGAAGAAGAAGAAGAAGAAGAAGAAGAAGAAGAAGAAGAAGAAGAAGAAGAAGAAGAAGAAGAAGAAGAAGAAGAAGAAGAAGAAGAAGAAGAAGAAGAAGAAGAAGGAGGAGGAGGAGGAGGAGGAGGAGGAGGAGGAGGAGTCTGGATTTATATCCCCCTTTTCTCTCCTGTAGGAGACTCAAAGGGGCTGACAATCTCCTTGCCCTTCCCCCCTCACAACAAACACCCTGTGAGGTAGGTGGGGCTGAGAGAGCTCCGAGAAGCTGTGACTAGCTCAAGGTCACCCAGCTGGCAGGTGTGGGAGTGCACAGGCTAATCTGAATTCCCCAGATAAGCCTCCACAGCTCAGGCGGCAGAGCGGGGAATCAAACCCGGTTCCTCCAGATCAGAGTGCACCTGCTCTTAACCACTGCACCACTGGCTTTTGCCATAATAAACTGGTCACCGTCACAATTTTCCAATCGGGTGATTGGCATGGAGGGTTACAACTGCCAATATCCAGCAGGAGGCTGGAAATTTCCTGAGATTATAACTACAGATGAGGGAGATTTGTTCCCCTGAAGAAAACGACTGCTTTGAAGGGTGGAATTTGTGGCATTTTGCTCCACGGACATACCTCTTCTCCAAAACCCCTGCCCTTTCCAGTCCCCAAAATCTGCAGACATTTCCCAAGCAGGAGTTGAAACCTCAAGAATTATGGTTGGGATTGGCAAGTGTCTGTCACGATTCAGACATAAAGGGGTTAACTATGTACATGCTAATTAGTTACTGAGGCCAGAGTTTTATGACCAGTTCATTGATTAAGCTATTGATCAGCTAACCCCGGCATTGCTTATGTGAGACAAGTCACATAGGTCAGAGGTTATAAAGTTAACTATGTTTCCTTGTCTCACATAAGCAGCAGTGGCGTAGGAGGATAAGAGCTCGTGTATCTAATCTGGAGGAACCGGGTTTGATTCCCCGCTCTGCCGCCTGAGCTGCGGAGGCTTATCTGGGGAATTCAGAGTAGCCTGAACACTCCCACACACGCCAGCTGGGTGACCTTGGGCTAGTCACAGTTCTTCGGAGCTCTCTCAGCCCCACCTACCTCACAGGGTGTTTGTTGTGAGGGGGGAAGGGCAAGGAGATTGTCAGCCCCTTTGAGTCTCCTGCAGGAGAGAAAGGGGGGATATAAATCCAAACTCTTCTTCTCTTCTTCTTCCTTCCTGACCCCAAAGTGGCAACTGGACATGTAAGAAAGGGCCACATATGCTAAGCACTAATTCATCCCTTCCTGCCCTCTCTGTCATGATCGGCTTACATCATCCTCTTCTTCTCCATTTTATCCTTAGAAAAACAACCTTTTGAGGTAGGCGAGGTTGAGGAGGGAAAAGACTGGCCCAAGGTCACCTAGCATATTTTTGTAGTACAGTGGGAATTTGAACCTGGAACGGCACAACATAGTCAAACCACTACATCATGCAGGCTATGTTGATGTTAAGCCACCTTCCAAATATTTCCGAGTTACTGCCGTTTTCCAACGATCCCTCACACACCTACATATCAGATGCGCAAGCTAAACATAAATATAAAATGTAATATAAAATATTATAAAAATTTTATTAATAATGTATTAACTAAAACTATAGTACCTATTGAATAATGACAATTAATAATCCATTTCATTAATATTTATTTATTGAATAAAAGTATTTCTACCCAACCTTTCCACAGTCCATATATAAATAATAACAACAATACATGTCATTAATATTTATTTATTCATCAAAAGTATTTCAACTGTGCCTTTCTATAATCCATACTGAATGACTAATAATTCATTTTATTAATATTTATCCCATTAAAACTATTTCCACCACGCCTTTCTATAGTCCATACGAAGGGCAGATTGAATACCAACCAACAAATAATTCATTTTATTAATTTATTTAATTTATTTATTATTTAGATTTTTATACCGCCCCATCCCCAAGAGAATATTAATTTTCCCTGTCTATAAAAGCGAATTAAGTTCTGGACGAAGGTGCACAAGATTGACAGATGACGTCCTATTGGCGGAGGGGGCGCGGCTCAGGGATGGTACGAAGGCGTGGCTACGCATTGGCTCCTCCCCTTCTCAGCGGCACTCATTTTCCCCTTTCCCGAAAGAGAGCGCGCGCGGGCGAGAGAGAAGGAGATGTCACGTGACCCACCCGCTTCCTCTGCCCGCCTGATCCTTTATCTACGCATGCGCGATCGCGTCAGCCCGTACGCTTACGCCAGCACGCACATTACGGGCGCTTGCGCATGCGCGACAATACCTGCACGTCCCCGGATTTGCTCGGTTTGCCTCCGTCCCTCAATTCGGAGGGGGGGGGGGCAGGAAAAGACGGGGGCGGCCGTCAAGACGGAAGAAGAGGAGGAGGAGGAGGAGGAAGGGCGGCCGTCAAGACGGACTTCCTGTGGGACAAGCGCACCGGGCTGGCGGCCAAGAGGGTGCGAGAGCGAGGCCGGGAGGGGGCAGGACGGGGTGGGGGGAAGAGATCCCCGGGGAGAGAGTAAGGGAGGCAGGGGAGGCCGGGAGGGGGCCACTGGGGGGAGGGGCAGCTCTGCTGGGGAGGGTCCTATTAATGCTAATAACTTATAGCACCCTTGTGTTGTCATTAATGCTAATAATAGCAACCTTGGGTTGTCGTTAATGCTAATAATAGCAGCCTTGTGTTATTAATGCTAGTAATTAATAGCAACCTTCAGTTGCCATTAACGCTAACAATTAATAACCCCTGGGTTGCCATTAATGCTAATAATAATATCAACAACCTTGTGTTGTCATTAATGCTAGCAATTAATAGCAGCCTTGTGTTGTCATTAATGCTAATAATAGTACCCTTGGGTTGCTGTTAATGCTAATAATAGCAGCCTTGTGTTATTAATGCTAATAATTAATAGCAGCCTTTAGTTGTCATTAACGCTAACAATTAATAGCCCTGGGTTGCCATTAATGCTAATAATAATATCAACAATAATATCAACAACCTTGTGTTGTCATTAATTCTTTCAATTAATAGCTGCCTTGTGTTGTCATTAATGCTAATAATTAGTAACAGCCTTCGATTGTCATTAATGCTAGTAAGAATAACAGCCTTGGGTTGTCCTTAATGCTAATAATAGCAGCTTTGTGTTGTTATTAACGCTACTAATTAATAGCCGCTTTGGGTTGTCGAAAGAGTGGCTCTTTGGGGGGGGGGGTCAGGTCTGCCCCTTTTTGTGCACGTGGCTGCTAATGATGGGCACTGTCTGTCTGTGCTGTGGGGAGCAGGCGTCTCTGCATGGCTGGGAGTTGCCCCTTCCCTCTTTCTTTGTGAATTCAAACGCCGAGGCAAAGAAGGACCAGTTAAACAACATTGTTGGCACACCTGCATATTGTGCACAATTTCCTCTGGCCCATCAGTGGCACACGAGGACCGATCTGCAAGGCAGGAGGCTGCTTCCTCTTGTATTGCCAGCTATAACATTAGAGTGTTGTGGGTTTTCCGGGTTGTATGGCCGTGTCCCAGTGGCATTTTCTCCTGACATTTCACCAGCATCTTCTTCTGAAGATGCCAGCCCCAGAGGCAGGCAAAATGTCAGGAGAAAATGCCACTGGGACACGGCCATACAACCCGGAAAACCCACAACACTCCAGTGATTCCAGCCGTGAAAGCCTTCGACAGCTGTAACATTGAGGGTGGTAAAAGAATGGCTGGTGTCTCCCCAGCCATGTCTGCAGCCCCATTGGTGTTTATGTGTGCAGCAGCCGGGGTGTTTCTGCAACTCAGGAAGTTGACTTGTTTACAGTCATAGTAGTCATAGTTTTAAGTGTGGTCATCCTATTAGAATGGTTGATAATGCCTTCACCCACATGCAACGCTGCCAGTGGGCCTGAGGGGTTTGAGAAGGGCAATTTTGCAGGGGAGGCGTCTAGTTTTTCTTTTGATGTTACTTTATATCACAGTGGTGGCGAACCTATGGCACGGGTGCCAGAGCCCTCTCTGTGGGCACACACAAACAGAGTTGCCCCCCCCCCCCCCACACATCTAGGCTGGCCTGGGCTGCTGGGCTCAATTATTAGCATTAAACCTAAGACCAAGTTTTGGGGAAGCAGGGTAGGTAACCCTGTTAAGCGCTGTTAAACCCCACTGATTTTCATGTGAAGAACTAAAGTGCGATCCTTTTCCTGGGAGTAAGCTCGCTTGCTGGCAATGGGGCTTGCTTCTGAGTAAACCCTCCTAGGGTCGTGATTAACTCGTTGGAAGAGTTGCATGGTTGCTTCAAAGCAAAGCCACCGACTACCATCAAGCTTACTCCTGAGTAACGCGCACCTCGGAGCCAACCGTTTTTTTCTAAACTGAAACCTCAGTGTTCAGGTTAAATGGCCGTGTTGGCACTTTGCGATATATAAGTGGGTTTGGGGTTGCAATTTGGGCACTCGGCCTTGAAAAGGTTCCCCATCACTGTTATATCGTGAGCTTTTGTCTGAATTTTATTCATTGCTTATCAGTGTGCATGAGGTGAGTTTCGCTTGGCAGGAGGCTGGCTTTGTTGTGGTGGTGTTAATAATGGATATGCTTTTGAGGACCAGTTCCAGAAGGAAAGGAATCTGTGGCAGCAAAAATAAGGAAGTCTCGTATAGCCTTGAAGAAGAAGAAGAGTTATTATTCAATATGGATTGTAGAACTGTAGGTTTATACCATCTCCCCTTTCTCTCCTGTAAGTAGACTTAAAGGGGCTTGCAAGCTCCTTTCCCTTCCTCTCCCCACAACAGACATCTTCTGAGAGAGGTGGGGCTGAGAGAGTTCCGTGAGAACTGTGACTGGCCCAAGGTCACCCCAGCAGGCTTCATGTGGAGGAATGGGGAATTGAACCCAGTTCTCCAGATTCCACCACTCTTAATCACTGCACCACACTAAACCACTCACGTTCATCTTGTAGTGTACAGGTGTCAAACTCACGGCCAGAGGTGGGATCCAGCAGGTTCTCACCAGTTCCCGAGAGTGGGTTACTAATTATTTGTGTGTGCCGAGAGGGGGTTACTAATTGGGTCCGCTTTTCCATCTCCACGCCCTCGCCTCCCCGAGAGGCATCCTTCCTTTGAACGTGAAGGTTCCATGTAGCAATTGCAACTAATAATGTAACTCCCTGAACTAGGTTAATCCCTTTCAGGTACTGCAGTTCATGGATTCTCAGCCTTTCGTACCTTTTATCTCACCAGTCTCTATCAAAGAACCTGTGTGTTTCACCATTGCTGTGCTCAGATTTGTGAGTTGGGGCATTTTCTATAATGTGATGATGATTTAGAAATGACCTGGTGCAAAAAAAATTTGGGGGGGTCGTGGTAAGGCGGCTACCCATGGGGGGGCATACAACTCAGGTTTTGCCCAGGGCTCAGGTTTGCCTAGGTACGCCTCTGCCCCCTTTGCTGAGGGGGGGCTGGCGAGGGAACCTGTTACTAAAATTTTTGGATCCCACCACTGCTCACGGCCCTCCAGATGTTATGGACTACAGTTCCCATCATCCCCTGCCAGCATCATGCTGACAGGGGATGATGGGAACTATAGTCCACAACATCTGGAGGGCCACGAGTTAGTGGAAACCTGCGAACCCCATTTTGTCAGACATTTGTCAGATCGGGAATGAGGAGCAGAAGAGGCGCGGAGGTGACCCCGCCCTCTGGGCGCGGTTCCAACATGAGACCTCGGGTGGGGGGTGGGGACTGTCCTTTAATGGTCCCGGTTCAATCCTAGAATGATCCCGACCGTGAGGAATCGACCTAGGCTAGGAGTAACTGAACTCTCGGTTTAATTCAGCCAGTTCTTAACATCAGGTAGGACAACAAACGATGGGCGTGAACAATTACAGCTGCAGATACTTATCAGTTGCTTACAGGTGGGGAGGCTGAAAGAGTTGGCCTGATGGATAGGGGACTGAAGGAGGGGATAGGGTTTGAAGGAGGGGATTGGGGGGAAGATGAGGGTTTGGAAGGGGATAGTATGCCCTGATTCTGGAAGCTGTGCTGGTTTGGTACTTGGATGGGAGACCACCACTGCAGAGAAAGGCCGTGGCAAACCACCTCTGCTTATTCACTTGCCTTGAAAATCCTGTGGGATCACTTTGCGCACACATTTGAGGGAAGAGAGGCAAGGGCTGTATCTATATATATTGTATATGTCAATGGACAATGTTCCTCTCGTATGCTAAGAAGAAGAGGAGGAGGAGGAAGAGGAAGAAGAAGAAGAAGAGGAGGAGGAGGAGTTTGGATTTATATCCCCCCTCTCTCTCCTATAAGAGACTCAAAGGGGCTTACAATCTCCTTGCCCTTCCCCCCTCACAGCAAACACCCTGTGAGGTAGGTGGGGCTGAGAGAGCTCCGAGAAGCTGTGACTAGCCCAAGGTCACCCGACTGGCGTGTGTGGGAGTGCACAGGCTAATCTGAATTCCCCAGATAAGCCTCCACAACTCAAGCCACTACGCCACTGCTGCTCGCCACTGCTTCTTCTGCTAAGAAACAGAACTTTGGGTGAAGCCACGCTGATAAGAGGAGATTGGGTTCTCAGTGGTTGGACTTGTGAGGAAGGAGATTTGACTTGGGCCCTGTGGATGAGTCTTCTGTTCCCCATTTTCTGTGGGACTGGATTCTTCTTGCTAGTGAGAGTGACCAGAGGAGCTAGTTCGGAGTGTCAAGAGGCAGCAGCCGGCGAAAAAAAAGCTCTGTTAAGGCCAATGTTTATGTTACCAAGTTGATCAGTGAACTATTTGGCAGTACTGAGGAGCTCTTGGGTCTGTAACTTTTACTTATGGGTCGTGAAAAACATCCAAGGGAATTGGAGGAAAACTCCCCCACCCCTTGCTAAACAATCACAAATAATGGTGGTTGTGGGCTTTCCGGGCTGTGTGACCGTGGTCTGGTGGATCTCGCTCCTAACATTTTGCCTGCTTCTGTGGCTGGCACCTTCAGAGGTGTATCATAGAAAGAAGTATGTTACACACTGTGTTCAGTGAGAAGGGTCAGAAGTGATTATTGATTATTAATTTGGTGGAGCCTATGTTATTTGTTTATAGTGTTGTATGATTTGCTCCTTGTTCAGTACTGTATGAATTTTATGTTGTACACTGCCTGGAGCCCTTCGGGGATCGGGCGGTATAGAAATTTAAGAAATAAATAAATAAATGTGTAACACACCTCTCTCTGTGATACACCTCTGAAGATGCCAGCCACAGATGCAGGCAAAACGTTAGGAACAAGATCTACCAGACCACGGCCACACAGCTTGGAGAGCCCACCACAAGCTTTCAACAATACAAAAATAATAGATTTTATTCAAGTAGATACTGCCGATCGCCTTGAAATTTTAGTAGCTAAAGACTTAGAAAATGCCTCTGTTAACATCTGAAAGTAATGCAAAGGTAAACAGAAAATCAAATGAGCACCTTCAGAGATGCAACAAGCAATCTGAAAGAGAAGATCAACATAAAGGAAGCTGAGGAATGTATTGTAAATGAATTGAAGAGTAGGGAAGAACTTAGGAGTCTCTTATCCCTTATAATTATCACAGTTGAATGCATATACAAGGAGTTAAATAGTAAAATGGAAGAAATTACTAAACAGAAGGGGAACTCAGAAGAGGAGGGCTTAGTGCAGAAGCAGTTAAAGAAACAGCTAAGATCTGTTAAAGAAACATGCTCCAATTTTCTTTTGAAAAAGAACTTAATAAGGGACTCTAGCAATCTGATATTGGCTCCAAACAAGATATGCTTAACTGTGTAACTACAGAGGCAGGAGCAACATTACAGAGAAACTTGAGAGAATTGTTCAAGAGTGAAATAAATTATGTAAATCTACAAACTGTGGAAGCTCTGGAATCCACACAACAACAGCCGAGTGATCCTGACATTTAACGCTAACAGAATCCCCCCAATAACGTTACACCAAAGGACTTTTTTTTAGCTTCTAAGGTTGTGTTTTTGGCTTGGGTTTTGAAAGACCCTCTCATTTGCCCACTCTTTTTCAATGTAAAACATGATCAAAAAGGAAAAACGCCACAAACCACAAAGGAAGCTAAAAGATCTCAAATTAATCCCTTGGAGCTGAATAAGAGAACGTCTGATCCCGCTGATCATAAGAAATTCTTGGCTACCCATCATACGAGTTCTCCAGTGGAAACTGTTGATGACCAAATATTAGAAGGAAACCTTTCAGAATCCTTTCTGTCTTTACCAGCAGAAGAACAAGAGGGGATTATAATCAGACTCGAAACGCTAAAGCAGGAATTTGTGAAGAATAAAAGGTCGTCAGCATCAGAAAAGTAGACCATAATTCAGTCAAACTGTACAAACAGTCGGGATGATCTTATCATACTAGACTCACCTCTGCCGGAAGAATTCGACAGTGAATCTCTGATACCGATACAAACAGATCAACACCCAAGCGGTAACCTGACCATGGAAATGGAAATAGATAGATGGTTCAGTTGAGTTGTCTAACAGGAAATGTAATGTGATAAAAGAGCACAGGAACGGGCCGAACTAGCCCATCAATATATACCCTCAATTTTAAGAACAGAACAATCATCATTTTGGAACAGACAGAGGTAGGACCATCTACAGAAATCAAGGACCTGAGAAATAACAAGAACTTTTTGATTAGTGAAGCTCAGATTATACCCGTTTAGACACCTCTCTACAGGTTTAGACACCTCTCTACGGGACAGCGATTCACCAATCGGTGCTCATGATGAGGTGCAACTTAAAAGGACTTGAAATTGCGAGTTCCTCTTTAAACTCAAACCCAATTATGGATGCCCAAATTCCAGTAAACAATATGAAAGAACAATCCCCTAATACAGAGAGAGAGAGAAATGCCAAAATAGCTGCATCTTCATAGAAAAAGGAAATTCATTAAAACAAATTACACCAGCAGACCGACGCCGCCTGACTACAGAAATGGAAGACCTACAACTTATTTCGTGGAACGTGGCGAGTTGGGAGAGTAAATTTATGGGACCCCTCTTTCGTAAAATGTATGCTGGACATGATATTATCTTTTGCTCTCTTTTTTGGAAGCTGAGAAATATCCCCTTTCCATAAAAGTTTAGTTATCTGCAATTAAACTATGACTAAGAATTGTTATTTTTTCCTGAAGTCACAGGATTATTGCACCATGTGGCATCAGAGGTCTTTGCTAGTCATTAGCAAAAAACAATAGAAAAGAAAATTACTATGTATGGCCTCTCGCCTTATTTTTTTTAATCTTATTTAGGTCATGAGATGGCCATAAAATCTGTTTACCAAAGTTTTCAAGAAGTTTCATATGCAGAATTAAGGTCATGTGCCTTGCTAGTTGTTCTCCAATAATATTTGGGTTGGAATATCCCAACCCATTTAAAGCTGCAAGCTATTTAAATAATCGAACTATTGCTCGCTATAAGAACTTGTTTTCCAGAGCGTGATTAAATGTTCTGGAATCATAAGTGTTGCCTGGCCGGCTGAAGGGAATTCCCTTTGGATACAGCTTATGTCAGTGGTGGCGAACCTATGGCACGGGTGCCAGAGGTGGCACTCAGAGCCCTCTCTGTGGGCACTCGTGCACAGAGTTCATCATGTGGGAGGGGGGTGGAAAATCACCCACACACACACACACACACATCTAGGCTGGCCTGGGCATGATCCTTTACCTGGGAGTAATCTCGGTTGCTGGCAATGGGGCTTGCTTCTGAGTAAATCCTCCTAGGATCGTGATTCACCCATTTGAAGCATTGCACAGTTACTTCACTAAGCTTACTCCTGAGTAACGCATGCCTTGGAGCCAACCGTTTTTTCTAAACTAAAACCTTAGTATTCAGGTTAAATTGCCGTGTTGGCACTTTGCGATAAATAAGCGGGTTTTGGGTTGCAATTTGGGCACTCGGTCTCGAAAAGGTTCACCATCACTGGCTTATGTCCATACGTTAATAATGATATTGAAACGGTGTTCCACATCTTGCTTAAATGTTCTTGGTATTATCTGCCTCTTGAGAAATGGATGCTGCCTCGGATAAACGAAAGATCTTTATGTTCTGAACCGCTCTTGGACTGCTTCCGCACATGCGGAATAATACATTTTTAATCCACTTTCAGTTCACTTTGAAGCTGTGTGGAGTAGCAAAATCCACGTACAAACAATTGTGAAAGTGGGGTGCTGTGTGGTTTCCGGGCCGTATGGCCGATCTCTGTTCAGATCCTCTGAAGATGCCAGCCACAGATGCAGGCGAAACGTCAGGAGAGAACACTGCTAGAACACGGCCATACAGCCCGGAAACCACACAGCACCCCAGTGACTCCGGCCGTGAAAGCCTTCGACAACAAATTGTGAAAGTGGATTAAATGTGCATTATTCTGCATGTGCGGAAGGGGCCTCAGTCAAATATCTCTGGAGGACAGAGTTTCTAAATTAACCTTAGCTGTGGCAAAATTCCTGTCTGAAAGCGTTAAGAATTAGATCTGCTAAGTTAACAAAGGTATGAATTTATAGTTTTTAGCTTATTAATGTCATGTTTTATACTGCTTATTTCCATTTTATATTGTACGGAAACAATTTTATAGTCCTTGTCCATTAATTTTATTCCTATTTAACTCTTTTGTTAATGTGTCTTTGGACTGTAATAAAAGTTGTTTGTTGAGAGTGACCAGATATAATGTGCCTCTATTTCAGAATCTTTTTCTCTCCTGTACCCTGTCTCTTCGCCCTGGTCAGTTGTGTATGGGTTTGCTATGCATAATCTGCCTGTTTCCCATTACATGCATTCTTGTCACATACCTGTACGGCAGTATCAGGAAAGGAAAGGAGCTAGTCAGCCACCTTGAGTCTCCTTACAGGAGAGAAAGGTGGGACATAAATCCGAACGCTTCTTCTATGTAAAGGAGGGGGGGATCATACCCAGTTCTCCAGATTAGAGTCCACCTGCTCTTAACCACTACCCCACGCTGGATCTCATAGTGTGTTGAGAGAAACGCAGAAAACTGCCTTAAACAGAATCAGAGCATCACCGTCAGTATTGTCTACTGGTCTTTCACATTATTGACTGCAATCAGGAGATGCCGGGAATTGAACCCTCAATCAGGAGATACTGGGAATTGAACCCTCAATCAGGAGATGCCGGGAATTGAACCCGGGACCTTCTTCAGGCCAAGTTGTTGCTTTCCCGCTGAGCGCATACACCTGGGATTGAATTTGGAACCTCCATTCAAAGCAAGTTCTCTGCCATAAACTCTGGGCCCTCCCCCGGAAAGGAATACCTTGTAGCTTTCTATCATCTGACGGCAGTGACTCTCCAGGGTCTCAAGCAGAGAGCCTTCCGGCCGAGCTCTGCTCCAGAGATGTCAAGACTTGAACGCGGGGCCTTCAGCGTTCAAAACGTGTTCCGCATTGGCCAGTCACAGTTCTCTCAGTACTCACTCAGGCCCACCTGGTTCACAGGGTGTCTGTTGTGGGGAGAGGAGGGGAAAGGAGCTTGTAAGCCACCTTACAGGAGAGAAAGGGGGGGATATAAATCCAAAATCATCTCCTCATACCCAGTTGGTCCCTGAATTTAAACCCATTATTGCAGATCCTCTCCTCCGCTGCTAACAGGAACATTTCCCTGCCCTCTCGGGGACAGCTTTTCAGATACTCAAAAAGAGTAATCATGTCCACCCCCCAACCTCTCTTGGTTTATCTGCTTGCCCAGCCTTTCCTTGCAGGCAGCCATCTGAGCTGCACGGCACAGACCCGTCTGGCCGGATGAAAATGCTGATCTTTGCACGCTCCGGGTTTATTTTTGGAGCCTGCCAGTCGACTTGGCGTTTTCTGAAGGGAGCTCGCCGGGGCTCGCGGCTGTCGGAAGGCGGGTTTTGTATTGTTAAATGTTAAATTGCTTTGCTGCGGTGCGACCTCAGGTATGGCACAACAAGGCCATGAGTGGAGCTGTGCCAAACCTCACGCCGCGTGCAGAGTGTTTTCCTACCTTGTATCCATTCAGGAGGAATTTGAAGGTTTGACTGGGGCAGGAGAAGGATCCTGTGTTTTAGACAATGATATCTAGGGCAGCATTTCCAAAATTTTTCTCCACGGCCCGGTTATTTTAATACCTCTCCTCCGTGACCCGTGACTAAAAACGTTATGGCCTATTTAATAATAAAATAAAACAGATCTGAATTTCACTCCACCATGCATCTGAGGGGGGATGTGATTGAAGTCTATAAAATTATTCATGGGTAGAAAATGTCGACAGAGAGAAATTTTTTCTCTCTTTCTCACAATACTAGAACCAGGGGGCATCCATTGAAAATGCTGGGGGGAAGAATCAGGACTAATCAAAGGAAACACTTCTTCATGCAACGTGTGGTGTTTGGAATATGCTGCCACAGGAGGTGGTGATGGCCACTAACCTGGATAGCTTTAAAAGGGTCTTGGACAGATTTATGGAGGAGAAGTCGCTCTATGGCTGCCAATCTTGATCCTCCTTGATCTGAGGTTGCGAATGCCTTAGCAGGCCAGGGGCTCAGGAGCAGCAGCAGCAGCAGAAGGCCATCGCTTTCACCTCCTGCCTGTGAGCTCCCAAAGGCACCTGGTGGGCCACTGCGAGTAGCAGAGTGCTGGACTAGATGGACTCTGCTCTGATCCAGCTGGCTCTTTCTTATGCTCTTAAGAGGAGTTGGATTTATATCCCCCCCCCCTTTCTCTCCTGTAAGGAGACTCAAAGGGCTTTACAATTTCCTTCCCCCCCCCAAACAACAAACACCCTGTCAGGTGGGTGGGGCTGAGAGAGCTCCAAAGAACTGTGACTAGCCCAAGGTCACCCAGCTGGCCTCTGTTGGAGTGACAAGCTAATTAGGTTCCCCAGATAAGCCTCCATAGCTCAAGTGGCAGGGCAGGGAATTAGACCCAGTTCTCCAGATTAGAGCGCACTTGCTCTGAACCACTACGCCACGCTCAACTTCTAAGGTCTGATGAAATGAAGCTAGCCTTGGCCATCCAGGACCAGCAATGACAAACACTTATTTAGATAGCTACTGTGAGATCACCACACGGGTCAGTAATGGCCTGATCCTTGCCCAGTAAGTATTATAGTAGCTACCAAAATCAACTGTGAAAGTCCTTGCCTCTACGAAACCACCTTCTGGCAAGAGTCCATTAAGTAGCTCTTGGCATCATTGTTAAATTTAAACTCCACAGTAGCCGGGGGATAGGTTTTAGCTTTACAGGGCGTCATTCCTCGAATCTCTGTTACGTTTCCCTGTTTGGCATCTTTCTCGCCATGCGGGTACATCTGACCGCCGAACCGGGAAAAGGCGGCAGGATTCGAAACGGGGTCTTCCGCTGACATGCAGCGGCCTTAAGGCTCGATGGGTTCCGACGTCCGCGTAACCCACCCCTCGATTTCTTCCCAGATGCCTCACTCCAGAAGGTGCCGCTCCTCGGAACGCAGCAGCCGGGGCAGCTACCACGAGCGCTACAGAAGCCGCAAGCACAAGAGGCGGCGGAGTCGCTCACGGTCAAGCAGCAGCGACCGACAGCATCGGCGGGAAGACAGCTATCACGTCCGATCCCGGAGGTGAGCAGGGGTTAGGGGCGGCTGGCCAGAGGAAACCGAGCGGGGCGTGGTGGTGAAGAGCAGGTGCACTCTAATCTGGAGAACCGGGTTTGAGCCCAAGCTCTGCCACTTGAGCTGCGGAGGCTTATCTGGGGAACCAGATTAGCCCGTGCACTCCCGTGGGTATGAAAGGGGGGAGGGCGCCTGACACCATCGGTTGTTTTATGGTTCCTGTTTTTGTAGATTATATATGGGGTATTTATATTGTGTTCTAACTTTATGTTTTGAGGCTTATATTTTAATTTGTTGTTCACCGCCCTGAGCCCTCCGGGGGAGGGCAGTTTATAAATTTGATATAATAATAAGAACAACACACGCCTGCTGGGTGACCTTGAGCTAGCCCAGGGGTCTGCAACCTGCGGCTCTCCAGGTGTTCATGGACTACAATTCCCATGGCCATGCTGGCAGGGGCTGATGGGAATTGTAGTCCATGAACATCTGGAGAGCTGCTGGTTGCAGACCCCTGGGCTAGTTCTTCAGAGCTCTCTCAGCCCCACCCACCTCACAGGGGTTTGTTATGGGGGGTGGGGGAGGGAAAGGAGATTGTAAGCCCCTTTGAGTCTCCTTGCAGGAGAGAAAGGGTGGGGTATAAATCCAAACTCTTCTTCTTCTGTTACCCGATCCTTTGAACTGGAGATGCCAGCATTGAACCTGGGACACCCACCCACACCCCGCCCCGTGTGCCAATCAGATGCTTTACCTCTGAGCCTTGCTTATAGAGCAGTTGTATATTTTGTGCCATATTGGAGGAGAAATAAGCGTCTTGCGTTCCAGGGATCGCCTGGATAGCTGGGCGCATGTTTGCAATGGATGCAAATTAGAGAGTGAGGTTAGTCAGGTCAAGTAAGCCTTTCTTGGCATAAGAAAAAAAGAAAGAAAAGGTTTCCATGCAAGAAGTCGAAAATAATTCCTTCCTTCCTTATGAGGAGAGGCTGCAGCGTTTGGGACTCTTTAGTTTGGAGAGGAGACATCTGAGGGCGGATATGATTGAAGTCTATAAAATTATGCATGGGGTAGAAAACGTCGACAGAGAGAAATTTTTCTCTCTTTCTCACAATACTAGAACCAGGGGGCATCCATTGAAAATGCTGGGGGGAAGAATTAGGACTAATCAAAGGAAACACTTCTTCACGCAACATGTGATTGGTGTTTGGAATATGCTGCCACAGGAGGTGTTGATGGCCACTAAACTGGATGGCTACCAATCTTGATCCTCTTTGATCTCAGATTGCAAATGCCTTAGCAGACCAGGTGCTCAGGAGCAGCAGCAGCAGAAGGCCATTGCTTTTACCTCCTGCATGTGAGCTCCCAAAGGCACCTGGTGGGCCACTGCGAGTCGCAGAGAGCTGGACTAGATGAACTCTGGTCTGATCCAGCAGGCTAGTTCTTATGTTCTTATGTTCTTAATAACAAGGAGTCAAAATACTTGACCTGAGTGAGGTCAGGCTGAGCCGGTAGCTTAGCTGGAGTCGCTCTCAACCTTGGAACCGTCTCCGCTTGTCCCCACCTGAACGGGCCGCTTCTTCCCCCCCACAGCTACGGAGGCCACTCGTCCGACCAGCGCGCCTACGACCGGAGGTACTGCGACGGCTACCAGCAGGATGGCTACAGTCGTGCGCGGGGCGAAGCCTACTACGAGGCGGAGTACCACCACTCCTACGAATACCAGCACTCCCGGGATCGAGACTGCAGCTACCGCAGCTGCAAGAGCAGCCGGCGGAAGCGCCGGCGGAGACGCCGCCGTAGCCGCTCCTTCAGCCGCTCTTCATCGGTGAGCATTCATTGGCTCCTTCCCTCCCACCCCGTGTTTATGTGCTCGGAAGGTAGCGCACCCTGTGGGGCATGGAGTGGCGGCGGGCAGAGGTGCAGGGTATGTGCTTTGTGATCCCCAGGGCAGTCCCAGATCTGGTTCCTGGTCCCAGAAATCCCTACGACCCTTTTCTTATCAATCAGGATCAGATATCGCCATTAGGTGGTCAAGATTAGCACCATCCCTGGCTGTCGGCTGAGACCTGCTTCCTGTTCCTGCTGTATTTCCTGGAGCTTATTTATGTCAGATTCGCTTACTGCAACAGAAACCCCACAGTGGCTTCTGCCTTTTAGGTCCCTTCCGCACATGCAGAATAATGCACTTCCAGTCCACTTTCACAATTGTTTGCGAGTGGATTTTGCTGCTCCGCACAGTTCACCAGACAAGCCTCCGCCACTCAGGTGGAGGAGTGGGGAATCAAACCCGGTTCTCCAGATTAGAATCCACCTGCTGTTAACCACTACACCCCGCTGGCTCTCAGGAGATGTGCATTTGTGTTCGCTTCGCACGTGCAACAATAGCAGGTTCTTCCAAAAACAGCAAAAATGACATTTTGGGGTTTTTGACCCAGCAGATGTTTGGGTGTTTGTGTGTGTTGTGATGGCCAGGTTGAAGGCTGCAGCACTGGGTGCAAAGTAGGCCAGGCTGGGTGATATTCTCATTCACCACCCACGAGGGACATCCCCAAAGCACAGTTCCTGAAGAGTTCTAGAGCACTTGGAAGCTTGCGTGCGATTCTGTCCTTTTGATTCATCCTAATGAGGGGGTTTACTTAGCTCGTGCTTTCTGGATTTGTACCCAGGCCGGTTATCTGGCAGGGGTCAGGAAAATCAGCGTCCCTTTTTGTCAGAAATCGAGCACTTTGCTTGTTTCGTCGTAGGAATGGGCTAAGGGTGTGCGTTTGCCATTGAGACCCAGCGTTAATTGACCTGGGTGCAACACCCTAGGGTGTACGGGTGCACAGTTTCAGAGAGTTGTAGCCACGTAATCTTACCGTGCTTCTCCTTGGCTCAATCACAGAGGCCCCTTTATTTCAGTGTATTTGTATTTCAATTGGTACCCTGCCTTATCCCCCTAGGGGTCAGGGTGGCTAACCACATTGCAAAACAATATACCTTGTAACAGAATAAGTACTAATAAAATACATAAAAACTAAAAAATAGGAATCAAATTACAGATGGGGACACAACAAACCTAACCCATTTGCTAGTATCAATAAGAGCAGCACAATATCCATACAATATCAATACAAATCAGTACATCTCAGCACCAAATCCATACTATATCAATACATTGACAATAAATCAGTATATGAACAATACATTAACAGTATATCAACATAGCAAAAGTATCAATACATGGACAATGTCAATACAATAAAAATACAATGGCAATATCCTGCGAGGTTGGTGCTGCATTTGGCAGTCGATCTTAATAGTAGAGTCTGGGGTTGGGTGGCTCTGCTCAGTCGTGGAAAGAGAGTGGCTCCATTTATGGTAAACCAAAAGTTGTAAAATGCTCAGGGGTGGCCAACTAGTGACCTGCGGGCATCTATGTTGCCTCTGACCGCTGGTACTTCTATCCCACCACTTCTACAACTTGACTCTCCGGTAGAGTTTGAATTGAGGCTCTTTGAAGAAGAAGAGTTGGATTTATACCCCTCCTTTCTCTCCTGTAAGGAGACTCAAAGGGGCTTACAAACTCCTTTCCCTTCCCCCCCCCCCCACCGCAAACAAGCATGTGTTGGAGCGCACAAGCTAATCTGGCTCACCAGATAAGCCTCCACAGCTCCTTATAACATCAAGCGGATCCTACCGCCCCTTCCTTTTGGGTTTTTAAGGGAGTTGATAGTAGGTGCCATCTTTATGTTGATCTTAAATATGCTGCATTTTAACGGGGTAGGGTTTATATTTATTAGAGCCGTATTAATTGCTATTTAATGGTTTTAATCTGATATATGTGCTCTATTTATATGTTGTTCACCGCCCTGAGCCCTCCGGGGGGAGGGCGGTATATAAACCTAATAAATAAATAAATAAATAAATAAATAAATAAATAAATAAATAAATAAATAAATAAATAAATAAATAAAAATAATAAAAATAATAAAAATAATAAAAATAATAATAAAAGTGGCAAAGCGGGGAATCAAACCTGATTCTCCAGATTAGAGTGCACCTGCTCTTAACCACTACGCCACGCTGGCGCTCTCTGTGCCAGATGGATGTCATCCCGATGCAGCGGCGAGGAAGAAAGCGTTTGGGACTTCTCAAAAACTTAGAGCAGGCAGGAAGAAGGAAGGAAGGAAGGTAAGTGGGAGGGGACAATTTTAAGCAAATCACCTGTCCCTTCCAAGGAGCTTGGGGTGCTGAAGGTCATCCCCCTTTAATCCTGGTGTCATAGGCGGAGCCTCAGGGTTGAACCGGAATTCGAACCCAGCTTCCACTTTGCCATTTTAGCTGCCATCCAACCTATACTACAGTGGTGGTGAACCTTTGGCACTCCAGATGTTATGGATTACAATTCCCATCAGCCCCTGCCAGCATGACCAATTGACCATGCTGGCAGGGGCTGATGAGAATTGTAGTCCATAACATCTGGAGTGCCAAAGGTTCGCCACCACGGCTATACTATGATAAATCTGTAGGGCTTGATGAAGAGGAAGCAACGGTAAAACTTTATTTTGCAGAGCCGTTCATTCACGAGTAGTCTTCCACTCTGTCCGTTCTGGGATGTTTTTCTCCCCCATAAATCGTTGCTTGCTTCACGCAGCTTTTCACTTAATATCCTCCCCAAATTGAAATAGCAAAACTATCGCCTTTATTCTCCCCCAGCACAAAAACAGCTAGAAGCATGCCCACAAAATCACCTGCCCTCATAGGAGAGCGTCCTCTCGAGTTTCCCACTAAAGGGCATTCCTCTTGATAGGCCAGAGCAGTTGACTCATCCAGAGGTGCGACGAGAACTTTTATATGACACAAGGTAATTTCTGCTTTGTGTGTCATTTAAGAGGTCCTAGTTGCACCCAATGTAGACATACTGCCCTCCTTGCCCCCCCCCTCCCCAGCCCACAACTACCAGTAGAAACTAACTGGGAGAAGATGTGACTGGAGCACTAAATCATGCAGAGGCACAGTGGGCAACCTCCTTTGTCACAGGGGTACTTTTTTGTCATGCAATTCTTGGAATAACTGATGTAACTTTTCTGGCCAGTGGATAGAATTTGTGAAAAGTACCAGGTTCGCTACGGACTGTATACATTTAAGGCAGTTTCTCCCCTTGGGAGAGGAAACTACTCGTGCAACAGTTGTGAAAAAGGCAAACTCTATGCTGGGGATAATTAGGAAAGGAGTTGAGAATAAAACTGCAAGGATTGTCATGCCCTTATATAAAGCCGTGGTGCGACCGCACTTGGAGTACTGTGTTCAGTTCTGGTCGCCACATCTCAAAAAGGATATCGAAGAGATAGAAAAAGTGCAGAGAAGGTCAACGAGGATGATTGAAGGATTGGAGCACCTTCCTTATGAGGAGAGGCCGCAGCGTTTGGGACTCTTTAGTTTGGAGAGGAGACGTCTGAGGGGGGATATGATTGAAATCTATAAAATTATGCATGGGGTAGAAAATGTCGACAGAGAGAAATTTTTCTCTTTTTCTCACAATACTAGAACCAGGGGGCATTCATTGAAAATGCTGGGGGGAAGAATTAGGACTAATAAAAGGAAACACTTCTTCACGCAACGTGTGATTGGTGTTTGGAATATGCTGCCACAGGAGGTGGTGATGGCCACTCACCTGGATAGCTTTAAAAAGGGCTTGGACAGATTTATGGAGGAGAAGTCAATCTATGGCTACCAATCTTGATCCTCCTTGATCTCAGATTGCAAATGCCTTAGCAGACCAGGGTGCTCAGGAGCAGCAGCAGCAGCAGAAGGCCATTGCTTTCACATCCTGCATGTGAGCTCCCAAAGGCACCTGGTGGGCCATTGTGAGTAGCAGAATGCTGGACTAGATGGACTCTGGTCTGATCCAGCAGGCTCGTTCTTATGTTCTTATGTTCTTAGTTGCCCTCACGGATTTATCTGGCTGGGCAGGGTAGCTGGTGTGGATGGTGTCTTCCTGGAGAATGTGTGCCTCCCCTCCCACGTAGCCATCAAGATTCATCACGGGTTTGACTTCCCTAATGATGTAACAGCTCAGCTATTTGTTCTGCCCTGTCCTCGTGTCTTGGCTTGGGTGGGCCCGTTCGCAGGAGGACTGGCAATATTCCCCCCCCCCCTCTTCTTTTCGTGTATATAAGTATATTTTACTAGAGTTATTTTCCTGAGCTTGTGTGTGTTATCTTGACTTTGTTTCCCCTTGCCATTATCCCCTTATCGTTTTTGTACATATATGCGCCTCTTGTGCCGTATGAATTGGCCCGGGAATCATCCTGTCCCTCCTCTTCCTCCTCCTCCTCCAATCCGCCACGGGCCCGCCTGCCACTTGCCACGGGTGACGCTTGGCCGGCTGACTTGCCCGCGCCGCTTTGAAAACGCCCCGGTTTGGCCCGGTGAATGAATGAATGAATGAAAACAAACCCCCAACCTCCGCGCCTGCGTTTCGGGGCCCCTGCAGCGGAGTCAGCAGAGCAGCCGGCGGGCCAAGAGCGTGGAAGACGACGACGAAGGCCACCTCGTCTATCGCGTCGGCGACTGGCTCCAAGAAAGATGTACAGCCAAATCGTAACATAATCTAGTCTCTAGTTAAGCTCCCATTGCAGTCGCAAACATTGTTCTGTTAGCTGTTGTTTTTTTGATCCCCCTCCTGCCTGCTCCTTTTAATTCTCTTTGCAGTGTCTGTTTTCTTTTTTTTTTATAAAAAAAAGCTTTCCCCTTTTTTTCTTTTAAAGACCCTTTCTCCTTTCCTTCCCTTCTCCCTTCTCTATTTTTCTGTGTTGTGCTCCGAATGGCCAGGGATTTTAATTAGTTTGCTCCAGTCTCCAGGGTGGGTTCTTAGGACTGGCTCGGGAAGGACGGTTTTTGTGGTGGTGTGTTCACGCGCTGCGACCGGATGCCGTTCACGCTCACGCCTGTTTCCTCCTCCCTCCCTTTTCTGTGTCTCTCTTTCTCCCTTCGTAGACGAGATCATCAGCACCCTCGGAGAGGGGACGTTTGGAAGAGTGGTCCAGTGTATCGATCACCGCAGGTAGGCGCACCGTTGGAGGTTTTCTTTTGTAGCTGCAAAAAACATAAGAACATAAGAACTAGCCTGCTGGATCAGACTAGAGTCCATCTAGTCCAGCTCTCTGCTACTCGCAGTGGCCCACCAGGTGCCTTTGGGAGCTCACATGCAGGATGTGAAAGCAATGGCTGCTGCTGCTCCTGAGCACCTGGTCTGCTAAGGCATTTGCAATCTCAGAGCAAGGAGGATCAAGATTGGTAGCCATAGATCGACTTCTCCTCCATAAGCCTATCCAAGCCCTTTTTAAAGCTATCCAGGTTAGTGGCCATCACCCCCTCCTGTGGCAGCATATTCCAAACACCAATCACACGTTGCGTGAAGAAGTGTTTCCTTTTATTTGTCCTAATTCTTCCCTCCAGCATTTTCAATGGATGCCCCCTGGTTCTAGTATTGTGAGAAAGAGAGAAAAATTTCTCTCCGTCCACATTTTCTACCCCATGCATAATTTTATAGACTTCAATCATATCCCCCCTCAGACGTCTCCTCTCCAAACTAAAGAGTCCCAAACGCTGCAGCCTCTCCTCATAAGGAAGGTGCTCCAGTCCCTCAATCATCCTCGTTGCCCTTCTCTGCACTTTTTCTATCTCTTCAATATCCTTTTTGAGATGCGGCGACCAGAACTGGACACAGTACTCCAAGTGCGGTCGCACCACGGCTTTATATAAGGGCATGACAATCCTTGCAGTTTTATTCTCAACTCCTTTCCTAATGATCCCCAGCATAGAGTTTGCCTTTTTCACACAATAAATGTACATGCAGAAAAATTAAGGCGTCGTGGTAAGAACTAATGCGTAGTACCGTGTTTCCCCGAAAATAAGACCTACCCCGAAAATAAGTCCTGTCGTGATTTTTCAGGCATTTTGGGAGGAGGCTTAAAATATAAGCCCTACTCCAAAAATAAGCCCTACCAGTAGTTGCAGATCAGAATGGTGTGATCCAGCAGGGTGCTCCTTGCCAATGAGGATGCAGCTTTCACCACACGTGACGAGGAAGCAACAGGGCTGCCGAGAGCCCGCCTTAATCAATTGTGAAGGTACCGTATTTCCCCTAAAATAAGCCCTAATGCATCTTTTGGTGCAAAAATTAATATAAAACCCTGGAGCAGCAGTGGTGTGGGAGATTAAGAGCTTGTGTATCTAATCTGGAGGAACCAGGTTTGATTCCCAGCTCTGCCGCCTGAGCTGTGGAGGCTTATCTGGTGAATTCAGATTAGCCTGTACACTCCCACACACGCCAGCTGGGTGACCTTGGGCTAGTCACAGCTTCTCGGAGCTCTCTCAGCCCCACCCACCTCACAGGGTGTTTGTTGTGAGGGGGGGAAGGGCAAGGAGATTGTCAGCCCCTTTGAGTCTCCTGCAGGACAAAAAAGGGGGATATAAATCCAAACTCTTCTTCTCCATCATTTGGCTGCCCAAATTCCAAAGTTTCGGGATGTGTGTGTCATCAACTAGCAATGAAGAATAATCCCCATCAAGAGCCTCGTATCTGGTACTAACATGATACCAGCCTGCATGGTGCATTGGTTAAGACCAGGTGCACTCTAATCTGGAGAACCGGGTTTGATTCCCTGCTCTGCCACTTGAGCTATGGAGGGCTATCTGGTGAACCAGATTAGCTTGTGCACTCCCACACACGCCAGCTGGGTGACCTTGGGCTGGTCACAGTTCTCCGGAGCTCTCTCAGCCCCGCCTACCTCACAGGGTGTTTGTTGTCCGGGGGGGGGGGAGGTTGGAAGCCTCTTTGAGTCTCCTTACAGGGGAGAAAGGGGGGATATTAATCCAAACTCTTCTTCTTCTCAAAATGCCTTCAAAAGCAGTCTCATGCAGAACACATGGAGTGTAAGACAGTGGAGCAGCAGTGGCGTAGGAGGTTAAGAGCTCGTGTATCTAATCTGGAGGAACCGGGTTTGATTCCTCGCTCTGCCGCCTGAGCTGTGGAGGCTTATCTGGGGAATTCAGACTAGCCTGTGCACTCCCACACACGCCAGCTGGGTGACCTTGGGCTAGTCACAGCTTCTCGGAGCTCTCTCAGCCCCACCTACCTCACAGGGTGTTTGTTGTGAGGGGGGAAGGGCAAGGAGATTGTCAGCCCCTTTGAGTCTCCTGCAGGAGAGAAAGGGGGGATATAAATCCAAACTCTTCTTCTTCTTCTTCTACTACTCTGTCCTCTCTGTCTACCTATCTCTGAGTTGACAAGCAGCATTCATAATAGCCAGCAAATTGGCTTCAAAAACGCTCTGCATCAACAGTTTGAAAAGGAGCAATCAATCACATTTGGGGGGCGGGGGGCGGGAAATATGATTACTAATGCAGTCAAGTTCTCAGAAAAGCAGGCCTCATCTACAGCGACAAATATTAAAAGACAGGGCAGTTAAAAAGCTTGGGGGAATGAGAACAGCTTTGTCAGGTGAGTCTCTTCGGGGTGGGAGTTCCAGAACATGGGTGCCACCGCGTGAAAGGCCCCGTCTTCTGGTACAAACCCGCATAGACTCAGACGGGCAAAAGCAGTCATTAGGGTAAGTGAACAGAACTGGGCGTTGTGATGTTGAAATGGTCTGTAAAAGGAAGACACAGGCTGATTCCGCATGGGCCAAAAACAGCAGTGTGAAAATGGCGTGAAAATGATGTAAAAGGGTTTAAAGTGGTGTAAAAGGGTTCATACAGTTTTCACACCGTTTTCATACCTCTGTTTTTGGCCCATGCGGAATCAGCCTTAGGGAACCAGGGATGTGTAGTCTGGAGAAGTGAAGGTTCAGAGGTGACATGACAGCCACGTTTAGATATCTGAAGGGATGTCCTGTTGGGGAGGGAGCAAGCTTGTTTCCTGCTGCTCCAGAGACTAGGACCAGGAGTCATGGGTTCAAGGTGAAGGAAAAGAGATCCCGCCTAAACATCAGGAAAAACTTCCTGACTGTCAGGGCTGTTTGACAGTGGACTGTACTACCTCGGAGTGTGGTGGAGTCTCTTTAAAGAGAGGCTGAATGGCCATCTGTCAGGAGTGCTTTGATTAGTGTGTTCCTGCATGGCAGGTGGATTGGACTTGATGGCCCTTGGGCACGTCTTCCGACTCTGTGATTCCGTGACTCTGCATCCTTCCCTCCCTCCCTCCCCAGGGGCAACACCCGCGTGGCTTTAAAAATAATCAAGAACGTGGAAAAGTACAAAGAAGCGGCCCGGCTGGAGATCAACGTCCTGGAGAAGATCAACGAGAAGGACCCTGACAACAACAAGTGAGCACTCGGCCGGGATCCGGGGGCAGAGACGGGGGCGGATGCCTTTGTGCGCAGCCTGCCCCAAATGGCCTGCTCGAGAGGGGGCCCATACCCAGTTCCCTCTAACCAGCCCTGCGCCTCTTTCCAGCTTGTGCGTGCAGATGTACGACTGGTTCGACTACCACGGACACATGTGCCTGTCCTTTGAGCTCCTGGGTCTCAGCACCTTCGACTTCCTGAAGGATAACAACTACCTGCCTTATCCCCTGTACCAAATCCGGCACATGGCCTACCAAGTCTGCCAGGCAGTGAAATGTGAGTCCTGGGAGAGGGGATAGGACAGAGCAGGGGGAGCGGGGATTGGAACTAGGGCAGGGCTCTGCAGCCTGCAGCTCTGCAGATGGTTGTGTAAAGTTGCTGCTTAGCCTTGGAAGGTTTTCGTCTGACACTCCCAGATTGGGGAGTGTTTCTAGTATCTGTAGTTTCTAGGATCCGTATCTCCTGTTTCTTTTGCCTGTCTGTGTGAAACTGTTTCAATGTGGTTTTCGGGTGGGAACTACAGGTGTTTACCTAACTTTGGCGGGAACTGGTGGGCAGCCCGTAAAAGAGGCTGTTCGAACATTGGGAGGCAAGTTCCCGCATTGCTTGTGATCGACTTAGAATGCCAGCTCAATAAAGAACTTGAACAGTTACTTTTGGCCTGGACTTTACTGGTTCCTTACAGTTTGTGGACTACAATTCCCATCAGCCCCTGCCAGCATGGCCAGTGGCCATGCTGGCAGGGGCTGATGGGAATTGTTGTCCATGCACATCTGGAGAGCCACAGGTTGCAGACCCCTGAACTAGGGGAACGTGTGTGTGTGCTGCTGGCATTTCTGTCTGAACTGCCCCTTTTTAAATTTAACCATTTGAACAGTAAATCCGTCACATTTGTCCCATCCTCCAAGACATTGCGAATAATGAGGTTTCCAACGAGTATTGTCGAAGGCTTTCACAGCCGGACTCAACTGGTTCTGGTGGGTTTTCCAGGCTGTGTGGCCGTGGTCTGGTGGATCTTGTTCCTAACGTTTCGCCTGCATCTGTGGCCGGCATCTTCAGAGGTGTATCACAGAGGGAAGTCTGTTACATGCTGTGTCCAGTGAGAAGGGAATGTTTAGTGGGGTGTATATTGTCCATGTTCCAGGGTGGGGAACCGATCAGCAAGTTCCACCTGCCCAAAAAGTGTTTGGTGGGTACTATGGCTCCCATAGGCACTACACTGGCAACATTGCTTTGGTAGTAGCTGACACTACAACACAAGAATCTTCAAGAGTTGTGGTTAAGAGCAGGTGGACTCTAATCTGGAGAACTGGGTTTGATTCCCCACTCCTCTACCTGAGTGGCAGAGGTTTATCTGGTGAACCAGAAGTGTTTCCGCACTTCTACATTCCTGCTGGGTGATCTTGGGCCAGTCACAGTTCTCTCAGAACTCTCTCAGCCCCACCTGCCTCACAAGGTGTCTGTTGTGGGGAGAGGAAAGGAAAGGAGCTTGTAAGCCACCCTGAGTCTCCTTACAGGAAAAAAAAGGTGGGGTATGAATCCAAACTCTTCTCCTCCTTCAGATGTCCCCTTTGGCAGGCATTTTGTGGTTTGCACCCACCACGCCATGTCAAAATTCAAAAGGTGTCTGTAGCCTTAAAAAGGATAGGTGTAAGGTTGTGATTTAGTTAGAAGGCTGGTTCGGCCTTGGAAGAGATTCCTCAGCCGCATTGGGCTGTTTGCCCAGCATAGTTGTTATCGCTTACTTAACCTTGCTTTCTGTCTGTGTGAAACTGCTTCTGGCTTGTGGGAATGGGTTATTGTTTAGGTCCAGTTCTTGGCGGGAAGGAGAGACCGTAAGCATTAAGCCCAACAGGGTTAGAATCTGCATTGTCTGTAGAGCCGATCATGAAAGCCAGCTGATAAAGAACTATTAAGGTTACTTTTGGACTGGACCTTGCTGATTCCTTACAATAGGAACCCTTGTTGTACAAAGGCCTGGTAAACAGAGTCGGAGTCTCTAGCAGGTGAGGCAGCATTGCTTTACATCAGGGGTGTCCAACTCTGGCGCCCCAGACGTTCATGGACTACGATTCCCATCAGCCCCTGCCAGCATGGCATGCTGGCAGGGGCTGATGGGAATCGTAGTCCATGAACGTCTGGGGCGCCAGAGTTGGACATCCCTGTCTTGTATGGTTCTCTCTTTGCTAAAATTGTGGACTTCTCTCTCCTTCCCCCCCTCCGCTCTAGTTCTTCATGAGAACAAGCTCACGCATACGGATCTGAAGCCCGAAAACATCCTCTTCGTCAACTCAGATTACGAGATGACCTACAACCTGGAAAAGGTGGGTCTTCTTTCCTTGTGGGGAAATCCTGTCAGCCTTTGATGGTAGCCGTGGCCGACGGCGTGGTGCAGCGGCAAAGAGCAGGTGCACTCTAATTCGGAGGACCGGGTTTGATTTCCCCCTCTCTGCCACTTGAGCTGTGGAGGGTTGTCTGGTGAACCAGATTAGTTTGTGCACTCCTTTACTCTGTGCACTGCAAGTTGTGCAATAATGATCTTATTGTATTTGGAATTCTTGACACACACCGGTTTTATGCCTAATAAAGGTTTTGGATTTGTGCACTCCAACACATGCCGGCTGGGTGACCTTGGGCTAGTCACAGCTTTTTGGAGCTCTCTCAGCCCCACCCACCTCACAGGGTTTCGTTGTGGGGGGGGGAGGGAAAGGAGATTGTCAGCCCCTTTGAGTCTCCTTACAGGAGAGAAAGGGGGGGATTTAGAAGAAGAAGAGTTTGGATTTATATCCCCCCTTTCTCTCCTGCAGGAGACTCAAAGGGGCTGACAATCTCCTTGCCCTTCCCCCCTCACAACAAACACCCTGTGAGGCGGGTGGGGCTGAGAGAGCTCCGAGAAGCTGTGACTAGCCCAAGGTCACCCAGCTGGCGTGTGTGGGAGTGCACAGGCTAATCTGAATTCCCCAGATCAGCCTCCACAGCTCAGGCGGCAGAGCTGGGTATCAAACCCGGTTCCTCCAGATTAGATACACAAGCTCTTAACCTCCTACGCCACTGCTGCTCACACTCTTCTTCCTCTTCTCTTGCTGTAATATGGATCCCGCGATACGCCTTTGCGTGACGTGACTTTGCCGCCTGGGACCGCTAACCACCTCTTGCCTCTCTCTTTCGACCCCGCCCTCCCCACAAGAAGCGAGACGAGCGATGCGTCAAGAACACGTCCATCCGGGTGGTGGATTTCGGCAGCGCCACGTTCGACCACGAACACCACAGCACCATCGTCTCCACGCGACACTATCGGGCACCCGAGGTGATCCTTGGTGAGGATCCCGGCTCTTGTCTGCATATCCTGCTATCGGGTTTAGTTCTGGGCATCCCTGGGTGAAGAAAGGAAAAGCATTGTGGGTGTCAGGACAAGGGAAGAGTCCACTGCTAACGGAACGTGGTCACATCTACTCTCCCACTCTGAGTGTCTTAGTCGACCGCAAACTGAACATGAGTCAGCTGTGTGATGCGGCAGCCGAGAAAGCCAATGCGATTCTGGGATACATCATTAATATAGTGTCTAGATCAGTGTTTCCCAACCTTTTCGAGGTCAGGGTGCCCTTGACCTCACTCTTCATATCTCACGGTACCCCTGCCGCCACCCCCCACCTTCCCCTCCCATTGCCCCTGCTTGCCACACCCCCCACCTTCCCCTCCCAGGGTGAAGGGTAGCCCTGGGGGGCGGGGTGGCTGCTGACCTTGTGGCAGGCCCTGCCCCATGGGCCAGTTCCATGTCCTTGCTGGTGCCGGTGGGAGACACCACAAAAATGAGGGGGGGGGGGCGGTAGTGTTGCCGCGGTACCCCTGGGACATGCTCACAGCACCCCTGGGTACCAGGGAACCCTGGTTGAGAATGGCTGGTCTAGATCGAGGGAAGTAGTTGTTCCTCTCTATCCTGCATTGGTTAGATCTCACCTGGAATATTTTGTGCAGTTCTGGGCACAGCAATTCAAAGAGGATATTGACAAGCTGGAACTGGTCCAGAGGAGGGCAACCAAAATGGTCAAAGGTCTGGAATCCACGCCCTACGAGGGGAAATTTAGGGAGCTGGGGATATTTAGTTTGGTGAAGAGAAGGTCAAGAGGTGACATGATGGCCATGGTTAGATATCTGAAGGGATGTCATGTCGGTGAGGGAGCAAGCTTGTTTTTCTGCTGCTCCAGAGACCAAGACAAGGAGTCACGGGTTCAAAGTACAGGAGAAGAGATTCCACCTAAACATCAGGAAGAACTTCCTGACCGTCAGGGCTGTTCAGCAGTGGAATTCACAGCCTCGGAGTGTGGCGGAGTCTCCTTCGTTGGAGGTCTTTAAAGAGGGGCTGGATGACCAGCAGAGAGAGATCTCTGCCAGGGGAGAGCTGCCGCCAATCAGAGTAGAGGGTTCCTCATGGGGGCCTTCTCAGTGGGAGATCTCCCGCTTTGCGCCCAAAACCTGTCTCAAGTTTATCCTTCAAAATCTCTGGCTAAAAGGATCTCGGCGAGTCGAACTGAGTAGAAAAAAATAATAATTTTGTTGACCTTTTAGATCCCCAGGGAGGCTAACTTATTGAACCTTTTAGATGCCTGTGGCGGTTAGGTTTAGTGGACCTTTTAGATCCCCAGGGAGACTAAATCAGTGGACCTTGATCCTCCTTTCCCCCCCCTCCTATTGGAGTGGGGCCGAGACCCCCTTCAGCTCTTGATTAGAGTAGCAGCAAATACCGGCTTCTTTTGAAACTAGAGAGGGGTCATAGCTGTGGGGAGGAGCACATTCCATCCTTTGCATGAAAAACAGCCATGGTTCAATCCAGACTTATACTTTAGAGCGGAGGCGTCCAACTGTAGCCCTCCAGATGTTCGTGGACTATGATTCCCATCAGCCCCTGCTAGCATGGCCCATTGGCTGCTGGGCGGAGTAGACAGTGCTGAGCAAATGTGGATGAGCAGCTCACGAGACACCTTGCAAGGGCGTTGTGATAAACCTACAAATCCATGCCGGGGAGGGGGGCATCTCTGGAATTTGCCCAGACGAGACCCCGACCTCTCAGGCTTCCCCTGAAGCTTGTTAAAATTGTGCATGGGGTAGAAAATGTTGACAGAGAGAAATTTTTCTCTCTTTCTCACAATATTGGAACCAGGGGGCATTCATTGAAAATGCTGGGGGGAAGAATTAGGACTAATAAAAGGAAACACTCCTTCACACAACGTGTGATTGGTGTTTGGAATATGCTGCCACAGGAGGTGGTGATGGCCACTCACCTGGATAGCTTTAAAAGGGGCTTGGGCAGATTTATGGAGGAGAAGTCAATCTATGGCTACCAATCTTGATCCTCTTGATCTGAGATTGCAAATGCCTGAGCAGACCGGGTGCTCGGGAGCAGCAGCAGCAGAAGGCCATTGCTTTCACATCCTGCCTGTGAGCTCCCAAAGGCACTTGGTGGGCCACTGCGAGTAGCAGAGTGCTGGACTAGATGGACTCTGGCTCGTTGATCCAGCTGGCTCGTTCTTATGTTCGTATGTTCTCTGTGTCGCAGAGCTTGGCTGGGCCCAGCCGTGTGACGTCTGGAGCATTGGCTGCATCGTCTTCGAGTATTACATGGGATTCACTTTGTTTCAGGTGAGACCTGCTTCTTGGGCCTCTGTGGGCGAAACAGAATTGCTCCTGTGTGTTGAAAGGCACCGGAGGATTCGGCTGAGTGGGGCGACGGTATTTGGCTGCGGGCTCAAAAGAAGGAGCTAAGAAAGGGGGCAGGGTTGGAGTCTCTAGATGGAGAAGTAAACTGGATAGTGGAGAACTAGCAGAGAAGTGAAGAAGAAGAAGAGTTTTGATTTACATCCCCCCTATCTCTCCTGTAAGGAGACTCAAAGGGGCTTACAAACTCCTTTCCCTTCTCCCCTCACAACAAACACCCTGTGAAGTAGGTGGGGCTGAGAGAGAGAGAAGAAGAAGAGTTTTGGATTTATATCCCCCTTTCTCTCCTGCAGGAGACTCAAAGGGGCTTACAATCTCCTTGCCCTTTCCCCCTCACAACAAACACCTTGTGAGGTAGGTGGAGCTGAGAGAACTCCGAGAAGCTGTGACTAGCCCAAGGTCACCCAGCTGGCGTGTGTGGGAGTGTACAGGCTAATCTGAATTCCCCAGATAAGCCTCCACAGCTCAGGCGGCAGAGCTGAGAATCAAACCCGGTTCCTCCAGATTAGATACACGAGCTCTTAACCTCCTACGCCATTGCTGCTCCGAAGAACTGTGACTAGCCCAAGGTCACCCAGCTGTCATGTGCTGGAGTGCACAAGCTAATCAGGTTACCCAGATAAGCCTCCACAGCTCAAGTGGCAGAGTGCAGAATCAAACCCAGTTCTGCAGGTTAGAGTGCACCTGCTCTTAATCACTACACCATGCTGGCGCTGAGTAGCAAAGCAAAGAAGCGTTTAGAATGAGCAGAAAGCCTGGATATTAGATTTATTTTTTTTTTACAGTAAGGGTAGTTCAGTTACAGAATCAACAGGCTAGGGAGGTGCTGAGCCCCCCCCCCCCCCCCAATCCCTGGCCGTCTTCAGGCAGCAGCTGGACAAAGCCGGGGGTCAGAGTAGATGGCCTGTGGCTCTATACTATTTTATACAAACCAGCTTTCTTAGATTGCCTCTTTGTGGATTTCCTGGGCCAAAGATTCGACTGCCATTAATCAAAGGGAGGGGCCTTGTTGGAAGGAGGGAGCCAGGGCTCCACCTGCTGGCATTGAGCGGTATTAGTAGATTTTCTTTGAAAGAGATGCTTGACCACTGCAGGGCCCCGGGGGCCAAGATCTCACAGCACAGCAAAGCCTTTATTAGGCATAAGTTAAAATCTATACAAACAATAATTCTGTACATAAGTACAAAAATAGTCTAATATCCAGGTTGTAATAAAATATTATATATACAAAACATCGAATACATGATATATTGTTTAGCGTCAGACAATTAAAATCCATTTACAGTAGGGAACGGCTCACGATTGTCATTTTATTAAATCACATGTAAGCCCGTGTATTTGTAACTTATATAACTACCTAAGCTCAGGTTTTTGGTAACATTTGTTGTTTATTACTTCTGCTAAGAAAGTTGGAACCTTAAGAGTTATTTCAGGGGACCGATCATTTAGTAAATAAGATACTATGTATGTTGCAGGTAGGCTAGGCTTTGTTTTAAGAAGCGGAGTAATATAAATACTACGTAGAGAAGAGTAGAACTGGCAGTTTAGAAGAATATGCTGGATTGAATCCACTTCATTTAATGGGCATGGACACCTTCTCTCTGAGATTGGTATGCCTTGATATCGTCCTTCCATCACTTTAGAGGGGAAGGAGTTAAGCCGAGCCAGCATAAATGCTCTGCGTTGAGGTGGGTTGTCAAGACTGAAAAAATATTGAGCCATCTGGCCAAGATTTTAGTGGGCCCCCTTAATGCTGCTGGTTGTTGGGATTCATGCAAAGCAAGATGAGCGTTGGTGGACCTTCACCTGTTCCAGCAAGGCGGCAGCAGCACTTGGGGTTATCTCAAGCCCAGACTCAAGATCGATTCGCACGGTTCTGTTGGTGTTTTGATGGCTGAGAGGTCCCAAACGCTCTTTTGTGCTTTGGAATGTTCTCCGTAAGCCATGCAACCACCGTTACTCGTGCCGGGCATATGAGGGGCCACCTGGCCACTCAGTTCTGTTTAGTCCTTTGCAAGTTCCGTGCAGGACCAGGAATGCTTCGAGGGACTATTGGCTCAGTGGCGTAGGAGGTTAAGAGCTTGTGTATCTAATCTGGAGGAAGCGGGTTTGATTCCCAGCTCTGCCGCCTGAGCTGTGGAGGCTTATCTGGGGAATTCAGATTAGCCTGTGCGCTCCCACACACACCAGCTGGGTGACCTTGGGATAGTCACAGCTTCTCGGAGCTCTCAGCCCCACCCACCTCACAGGGTGTTTGTTGTGAGGGGGGAAGGGCAAGGAGATTGTCAGCCCCTTTGAGTCTCCTGCAGGAGAGAAAGGGGGGATATAAATCCAAACTCTTCTTCTTCTCTTCTACTTTGAGCTGTAGGAAGTCTAAAGAGGCAAAGCAGCCTGCAGAAAGAACCGGCGTGGTGTAGTGGTTAAGAGTAGTGGACTCTAATCTGGGGATCTGGGTTTGATTCTCCACTCCTCCACCTGAGTGACAGACTCTCATGTGTGGAACCGGGTTTGATTCCACCTGAATCCTGCTGGGCGACTAGGTTCTCTCGGAACTCTTGTCAGCCCCACCGACCCCACGAGGTCCTGTTGTGGGGAGAGGAAGGGAAGGAGTTTGTAAGCTGCTGCGAGAATCCTTAGAGTTGAGAAAAACGGGGTGTAAATCCAGACTCTTCTTCTCCCCAAGGGCCATCGAGCAGCGGTGGCGTAGTGGCTAAGAGCAGGTGCGCTCTTATCTGGAGGAACCGGGTTTGATTCCCAGCTCTGCCGCTTGAACTGTGGAGGCTTATCTGGGGAATTCAGATTAGCTTGTGCACTCCCACACACGCCAGCTGGGTGACCTTGGGCTAGTCACAGCTTCTCGGAGCTCTCTCAGCCCCACCTACCTCACAGGGTGTTTGTTGTGAGGGGGGAAGGGCAAGGAGATTGTCAGCCCCTTTGAGTCTCCTGCAGGAGAGAAAGGGGGGGATATAAATCCAAAACTCTTCTCTTCTCCCTCTTTTTAAAACCAAAAAACCAAACCCTGACGTCTTTCTTGCACTAAAGTGCTCCAGTCCCTTCCTTGTGTCTCTTTGTTTTAGTTACTTCATCTAAACCCAGCCTCTCTCCACAGTTGGAGAAGGCAGTTCGCATCGTTATCCTCGTAACAAACCTGTCAGGTGGTTTAGGCTGAGTGTGCGTGACCGGCCCGAGGTCCTCTAGCAAACTTCTGTGGCACAGCGGGGGTTCGAAATTGGGACTCCCAGATCCTCATCTGACTCTCTAACCCAGGGGTCTGCAACCTGCGGCTCTCCAGATGTTCATGGGCTACAATTCCCATCAGCCATGCTGGCAGGGGCTGGTGGTGGTGGTTGTTGTTGTTGCTGTTGTTGTTGTTGTAGATTTCACAGCTGCCAGATCTTTAGCTGGTTGTTGGCCTTCATTACAATTCGAACCTCACCCAGAAGCCTAGGAAGTTGTAATGTATCGGCGTAGTATTTGCGCGGATCCCAGCAGGGCTGCCTTCTGAATTTGACAGATGTTAATTTTGTCAATTCGAAGATGCTTCAAGTGCTGCCCTAGTGTTTTGGGATGGCGCCTATTATTATTATTATTATTATTATTATTATTATTATTATTATTATTATTATTATTATTGTAGATTTCACAGCTGCCAGATCTTTAGCTGGTTGTTGGCCTTCATTACAATTCGAGCCACACCCAGAGGCCTAGGAAGTTGTCATGTATCGGCGTAGTATTCGTGCGGATCCCAGCAGGGCTGCCTTCTGAATTTGACAGATGTTAATTTTGTCAATTCGAAGATGTTTCAAGTGCTGCCCTAGTGTTTTGGGGATGGCGCCTATTATTATTGTTGTTGTTGTTGTTGTTGTTGTTGTTGTTGTTGTTGTTGTTGTTGTTGTTGTTGTTGTAGATTTCACAGCTGCCAGATCTTTAGCTGGTTGTTGGCCTTCATTACAATTCGAGCCACACCCAGAGGCCTAGGAAGTTGTTATGTATCGGCGTAGTATTCGTGCGGATCCCAGCAGGGCTGCCTTCTGAATTTGACAGATGTTAATTTTGTCAATTCGAAGATGTTTCAAGTGCTGCCCTAGTGTTTTGGGGATGGCGCCTATTATTATTATTATTATTATTATTATTATTATTATTATTATTATTATTATTATTATTATTATTATTAACGTTTATATACCGCCCTCCCCCGAAGGGCTCAGGGCGGTGAACATAGAATTGATGGGAATTGTAGCCCGTGAACATCTGGAGAGCCACAGGTTGCAGACCCCTGCTCTAACCCCTTGTACCACACTGGCTCACCTTTGACAGTCGCTTGCGTGGGGTGTCGGGGGAGGGAAGGTTTCTTTCGTTCCCCTCCGCGGAGAGAAATTTACCACCAGCCTACCTTGTATTTCAGACTCACGACAACCGCGAGCATCTGGCCATGATGGAGCGGATCCTGGGACCCGTCCCATCCCGCATGACCCGGAAGACCAGGTGAGTGATTCTCGGGGTGTATTTGGGTGTGAGTGATCAGGGATTACTTGGGGGTGCAGTGGGAGAGGTGGTGGCTCAGCGCAATAGCATTTGCTTGGCATGCGGAAGGCTCCAGGTTCAATGCCCGGTATCTCCAGTCGAAAGCACCAGGCAGGAAGCGATGTCAAAGGCCTCCGCCGGAGACCCAGGAGAGCAGCTGCCAGTCTGAGTAGGGAAGACTGATCTTGATGGACCAAGGGGCTGATTCAGTGTAAGACTTCCTGTATCCATGTCCTATGACAGTGGTGGCGAACCTATGGCATGGGTGCCAGAGGTGGCACTCGGAGCCCTCTCTGTGGGCACGCGCAAACAGAGTCGCATCCCCCCCCCACACACACACACACATCTAGGCTGGCCTGGGCCGCTGGGCTCGATTATTAGCATTAAACCTAAGACCTAGTTTTGGGGAAGCAGTGTAGGTAACCCTGTTTAGCGCTGTTAAACCCCACTGATTTTCATGCGAAGAACGAAAATGTGATCCTTTACCTGGGAGTAAGCTCGGTTGCTGGCAATGGGGCTTGCTTCTGAGTAAACCCTCCCAGGGTCGTGATTCACCCATTGGAAGAGTTGCACGGTTGCTTCAAAGCAAAGCCACCGACTACCACCAAGCTTACTCCCGAGTAACGCATGCCTCGGAGCCAACTGTTTTTTCTAAACTAAAACCTCAGTATTCAGGTTAAATTGCCGTGTTGGCACTCTGCGATAAATAAGTGGGTTTTGGGTTGCAGTTTGGGCACTCGGTCTCGAAAAGGTTCGCCATCACTGTCCTATGATGAGCGGCTTTGGGAGCTAAGTCTGGAAAAGGGAAGGTTAAGGGGCGACACGAGAGCCAGTGCAATTCGTAGAATCATAGAGTTGGGAGAGACCCCAAGGGCCGTCGAGTCCAACCCCCTGCAATGAAGGAAAACACAATCAAAGCACTCCTGACAGATGGCCATCCAGCCTCTGTTTAAAGACCTCCAAAGAAGGAGACTCCACCACACTCCGAGGCAGTGAATTCCACTGTCGAACAGCCCTGACAGTCAGGAAGTTTTTCCTGATGTTTACATGGGATCTCTTTTCCTTCACCTTGAACCCATGACTCCTGGTCCAAGTCTCTGGAGCAGCAGGAAACAAGCTTGCTCTCTCACCAACATCCCTTCAAATATCTTTATATCCCCCCTTTCTCTCCTTC
Source organism: Sphaerodactylus townsendi (assembly GCF_021028975.2). Classification (NCBI taxonomy): domain Eukaryota; kingdom Metazoa; phylum Chordata; class Lepidosauria; order Squamata; family Sphaerodactylidae; genus Sphaerodactylus; species Sphaerodactylus townsendi. The sequence goes on along the minus strand of NC_059425.1, from coordinate 9,234,426 downwards.
AGGAGACTCAAAGGGGCTTACAATCTCCTTGCCCTTCCCCCCTCACAACAAACACCCTGTGAGGTAGGTGGGGCTGAGAGAGCTCCGAGAAGCTGTGACTAGCAGAGCTGGGAATCAAACCCGGTTCCTCCAGATTAGATACACAAGCTCTTAACCTCCTACGCCATTGCTGCTCCTTTCCTTTCCTTCACCAAACTAACCATTCCCAGTTTCCTAAATCTCTCCTCGCAGGGCATGGATTCCAGACCTTTGACCATTTTGGTTGCCCTCCTCTGGACACGTTCCAGCTTGTCAATATCCTTTTTGAATTGCGGTACCCAGAACTGCAAATAATATTCCAGGTGAGGTCTGACCAATGCAGAATAGAGAGGTACAATTACATCCCTCGATCTTGACCCTGTACTCCTATTGATACAGCCCAGAATCACATTGGCTTTCTTGGCTGCCATACACGAATAGGAGCGTAGTGTCTAGATGGAGGGATGTAACAGTACCACTCGATTCTTCATTGGTCAGACCTCACCTGAAGTGCTGTGTTCAGTTCTGGGCACCGCAGTTCAAATAAGGATATTGACAAGCTGGAACAGGTCCAGAGGACCGCGACCATAATGGTCAAAGGTCAGCAGCAGCAGCAGAGAGAGAGAGAGGTTGTGTGGAGGGGAAGGGAGGGGGCAAAATATCAGCGGAGTTAAGAGAACCAATGCTGGGTGGAGTTAAGACAGTTTTGGCGAACCTTTGGCACTCCAGATGTTAAGGACTACAATTCCCATCAGCATGCCAGCAGAGGCTGATGGGAATTGTAGTCCTTAACATCTGGAGTGCCAAAGGTTCGCCACCACAGAGTTAAGAGAAAAGCAGCAAAAGGAAAGGCTGGTTGAGACTAGCAAGCAGCTACAAGGAAGGCACCGGGCTGCCTCCTTGCATGTAAACAAGGAGACCACACTTCAGCCGCACCGTGCAGTTACCAGCCCTGGGGTAAGCATTCCACGAGTAATAGGCCAAACATTTCATTTCATTTACTAGTTTTATATACCGCCCTCCCCCTGAGGGCTCAGGGCGGTTCACAACAAGGTTAAAACATACATTAAAACATAATTTAAATATTAATTACATAAAAACAGAACCCATTTTAAAATGTGGATGGCGTCTGGCTACCCCCCTCCCCCCCTCCTTGTGCCCACGGGAGGCCAGAAGACATGGTAGATGTATTTTTAACCAGGCTGGCCAAACGCCTGGCGGAACAGGTCCGTCTTGCAGGCCCTGCGGAAACTCTGTAAGTCCCACAGGGCCCTGATCTCCCTAGGGCCATGGTGGCGAACCTTTGGCACTCCAGATGTTATGGACTACATTTCCCATCAGCCCCTGCTAGCATGGCCAATTGGAGTGCCAAAGGTTCGCCACCACTGCCCTAGGGAGCCTGTTCCACCAGGTAGGGGCCAGGGCTGAAAAGGCCCTGCCCCTCGTCAAGGCCAGCCCGATCATTTTTGGGCCAGGGATCACGAGTAGGTCCTCCTCCGAGGAGCGGAGGGGCCTACCGGGGCAATATGGGGAAGGTGGGGAAGGAAGAACTTTTTGACAGTATGACTGTTCAGTAGTGGAATCAGCTGCCTCGGAAGGTGGTGGAGTTTCCTTCTGTGGAGGTTTTTAAGCAGAGGCTGGATGGCCAGGGCTGCTTTGATTGTGTGGTCCTGCATTTCAGGGGGTTGGACTAGATGGCCCTTGAGGTCTCTTCCAACTCCGTGATTCTATGATTGCTCATATCCTTTTTTCGTGGTCAAAAATAGGTCAGAGTAAGACCTTCTTTTCTACTGTAGATGCAGGAATAATTCACCCTTGTGGAGAACTGGTTAGGAAACAAACGTGTTGAAGTGATTGTGAGAATGTAGACTCATTCTGTGTGTGTGTGTGTGTGTGTGTGTGTGTGCGGCGCGTGTGCGCGCATGCTTGCGCTAACGTACAGTGGCAGGAAACAGCCGCTTTGTGGTTTTTCACCCCCATTCCTCCTCCTTGTGTACGGTTCCCAACAGGAAGCAGAAATACTTCTATCACGGTCGGCTGGACTGGGACGAAAACACCTCCGCAGGGCGCTACGTACGGGAAAACTGCAAACCTCTTCGGGTAAGGGGCAAAGACCGTTGTCTGGTTGGCAAGAGGAAAACGTGGGGATGGATTTGAGGTTCTTGGTGGGGAAGCTTTGGAGGACTGACTGGGTCCCCCTTGAGGATGGTAACAGGAAGGGTACAATTTTGAGGAGGGGGATGACGGAGGTGGGTGATGGACTTTTAGTCCCTGGATCTCTGTATGGAGAGCAATTGCGGATCCGTTGCCTGTGCTATGGATCTTCTTCCCTTTCCATGAAAGAAGCAACTTCTGGATGGTCCCAGTGCTGGTAAAAACCCATCTGCCTGCTTCTCCTAGCATGTGCTTTTTTCAGTTTTTCAGAAGGACATTTTTTTCAGGGTTTTTTGGTGCTTTTCCAGTTTCTCAGGAGGATGTTTCTGCGGAAGCTTTTTGGAAGCTAAACCATGATTCATTGACGAACCCGAACTTTCTGGATTTTTCTCAGTTTTGGTGCTTTTTCAGTTTCTCAGGAGGATATTTTTTCAGTTTGAAGGTTTTTTTTCAGTTTTTCGGTGTTTTTTAAGTTTTTCAGAAGGATATTTTTTCAGTTTGAAGGGTTTTTCCAGTTTCGGTGCTTTTTCAGTTTCTCAGAAGGATATTTTTTCAGTTTGAAGGATTTTTCCAGTTTTGGTGCTTTTTCAGTTTCTCAGAAGAATATTTTTTCAGTTTGAAGTAATTTTTTTCCGTTTTTCGGTGCTTTTTCAATTTCTCAGAAGGATATTTTTTCAGTTTGAAGGAATTTTTTCAGTTTTGGTGCTTTTTCAGTTTCTCAGGAAGATGTTTCTGCGGAAGCTTTTTGGAAGCTAAACCATGATTCATTAACGAACCCGAACTTTCTGGATTTTTCTCAGTTTTGGTGCTTTTTCAGTTTCTCAGGAGGATATTTTTTCAGTTTGAAGGTTTTTTTTTTCAGTTTTTCGGTGTTTTTTAAGTTTTTCAGAAGGATATTTTTTCAGTTTGAAGGGTTTTTCCGTTTCGGTGCTTTTTCAGTTTCTCAGAAGGATATTTTTTCAGTTTGAAGGATTTTTCCAGTTTTGGTGCTTTTTCAGTTTCTCAGAAGAATATTTTTTCAGTTTGAAGTAATTTTTTTCTGTTTTTCGGTGCTTTTTCAATTTCTCAGAAGGATATTTTTTCAGTTTGAAGGAATTTTTTCAGTTTTGGTGCTTTTTCAGTTTCTCAGGAAGATGTTTCTGTGGAAGCTTTTTGGAAGCCAAACCGTGATTCATAAATAAACCCCAACTTTCTGGATTTTTTTCAGTTTTGGTGCTTTTTCAGTTTCTCAGAAGGATATTTTTTCAGTTTGAAGGAATTTTTTTCAGTTTTTCGGTGCTTTTTCTGTTTCTCAGAAGGATATTTTTTGGTTTGAAGGGATTTTTTCAGTTTTTCAGTGCTTTTTCAGTTTCTCAGAAGGATATTTTTTCAGTTTGAAGGATTTTTCTCAGTATTGGTGCTTTTTCGGTTTCTCAGAAGAATATTTTCAGTTTCTCAAAAGGATATTTTTCCAATTTTTCTGTAGTTTTTCAGAAAAATGCTTTTTTCAGTTTCTCAGGTGGATGCTTCTGCGGAAGCTTTTTGGAAGCCAAACCATGATTCGTCCATGAACCCGAATTTTCTGGCACCAAGAGACTTTGTTCAGGCCTTTAGTCTTCATTCGATGCACGCAGATGGTCCCAGGTTCCTGGCAGATAAAATTATCAGGTGACATGAAGGACCCTTGGGAGCAGCTGCCAGTCAGAGTTGACAGTGCTGACCCTGATAGACCAGGGAACTGATTTGGCAGAAGGCAAGGCAGCTTCGTGCGTGCGTGCAAAAGGCCCCTAGCGTTGCCATGTCCGGCTGGCAGCAGCTCTCCCAAGAACTTGGACAGCAAGAACACTTTCTCAGCCCTTCTGTTTGAGGACATCTTACCTGTAAGGTTCTTGTACAACAGTCAATAATTGAGACTCTAGAAGAATTCAGTGGCCTTTATTGAACTGCATCAGCCATCAGATCTAAACATCACAGTTTCTGCAGCCACGTTTACCTCAAAACCTTTCCCCCCTCCCCCTCCCTCCCCCCGCCCATCTTCTCATAGTTTAACAGAACAACAGAATAAGGAGGTGAGAACAGCGTTGTTATGGGACTCAAGTATCTCAAGGACATGCAATAGACTTCGCTCCAGGGCCCGGTAGGGGCTGGGGCGAGGAAGCCTGGTTCACTATGGGCGATTCCGCACATGAGTAAAATAGGTTCGACCCAGTTCCCTGAGAAGGGTACTAACCTAGGTCGAAGCCATTGTTGTTCCCCACTGCAACCAGCTTGAACCCAGCTCGGGGGGCAGAATCATCCTGCGCCTCTTCGCCACTCCGTTCCGATTGGCTACTGTTCTATGGCCATGTTCCGTCTATCCCCACACACGTTATTTTAAAAAACTGCCACAGGAATGGAGGGACGAAGGTGGTGTTTTTTGATTGGCCACTTACATTGGTAATGCGATGAACATTGTGCACCCGCCAGTGATTGTGGGCTGAATGGGGGACTTCTGGCACCAGAGATTCCGCACTTTACTGGAATCGAGCTGAGTTCGAGCGTGGTTCCCTGAAAAAGTAGTAGTTCCCAACTGGAGTCGAAAATTTGACGGTTACACGGGGTGAAGCTGGTACAAAACCACGTCGATCCCATTGGTTGTGCGGAGCACTTAGGTCAAACGCAGCTCGAACTTAGGTCGATAACCCAAGTGCGGAATCGACCTATGTTACTAAGTGCAGCAATTAGAACAGAAAATTAGAACAGAAAGGCCCATTAACATAGACAGGTAACAGCAAGCCCAGGTGTGACCAATGCCAGGCAAGACGGGAACCAGGCCTGACAAGACGCCAGGTACCTTCTGCATGTGAATCACCTTTTTTTTTTCCTGTGGAGAGGTAAGATAGAGAGGAGAGATCAAGGGATTTCAATTTCAGTTTATACCCCGCCCTGTCCCTGAAGGGCTCAGGGCAGCTAACAACATAATAAAATAATAGACATTATAATAGAATAAACAATAATAAATACATGAAGAACTAGAATTAAGAATCAAAATACTCAGATGGCGACTTAAACAGCAACAGCAGCACTGGAACAATACATCAAGATGAAATCCCTATCACAGCACTATACTATCTAATCAGTACTGTCCCCTCCCGGCCTTGGGATCAGGTAGGTAGGTAGATAGGTAGATAGAGAGAGAGAGAGAGAGAGAGATAGAAATACAATCACAATAACACAATAACAGTATATTAGCCTGTGAAAAATCAATCCATAAACTTACAATGTGTCCAGTCCCTCCGCAATAATCCTCTGTTGAGTTGGGGGGAATCTTGGCCCAGGGTCTCAGCTCCCCTGACCCTCCTTTGTCTCCGCAGAGGTACCTGGCGTCCGAGGCGGAAGAGCACCACCAGCTGTTCGACCTCATCGAGGGCATGTTGGAATACGAGCCGGCCAAGCGGCTCACGTTGGCCGAGGCCCTGAAGCACCCTTTCTTCAACCCTCTCAAACTCCAGCCGGTCCCCAAGCCCTGGGACGCCAGCCGGGACATCAGCCGGTGACCAGCCCGGGAGCGGCCCTCCGCCTCTTCCGTCTCCTCGCCCCCCGCCCGTTTGGCCCCTGTGGAGGCCCCTGAGACTCTATGATGGTGCATTTTGGTGCTTTATAAAAACAGAAGTAACACAGAAGAGTTTCCTGGCGTGACTTTGCTCTGGGTGCCCTTTTGTTATCATCGTGTAAAGCTTGTGAATATGTGAGATAGTGTACATGTAACCCACGGCGAGTCCCGAGGGATTCCCGAGTCCCTCCGCCCCAAATCCTGTAAAAGCGAATCCCTTGGTCTCGTGCCCCTCTCTCCCGGATTCTGCTGTACATACCCCTAGCCCCCTCCCCGTTTGCAGCGCCCTTTCCCCGTCCCACTCTGTAAGTTATAAGGCTGGTGGGATGTCCCCCTCCCCGAGGAATTATTTTTGGATAATAGCCCATTCCAGCGCCAGAATTTTATATGGATTTTGTACAGTCTTTGTGAGAAATAAACTATGACATGAACTAATGCTGACCAGGCTGCTGTTTCGAGGATTTCCTTTGTCTTGGTTTTCTGCCCAACTTTTCGTCTTGGCATCTCAGCAGCAGCGGAGGATTTCCAGTGATTATGAGGAGGAGGAGGAGGAGTGGTAGTTTGGATTTATATCCCCCCTTTCTCTCCTGTAGGAGACTCAAAGGGGCTTACAATCTCCTTGCCCTTCCCCCCTCACAACAAACACCCTGTGAGGTAGGTAGGACTGAGAGAGCTCCGAGAAGCTGTGATTAGCCCAAGGTCACCCAGCTGGCGTGTGTGGGAGTGTCCAGGCTAATCTGAATTCCCCAGATAAGCCTCCACAGCTCAGGTGGCAGAGCTGGGAATCAAACCCGGTTCCTCCAGATTAGATACACAAGCTCTTAACCTCCTACACCACTGTGCCGCAGAGTTTCCAGATGAAATTGTCATTTGCCGGCAACTGGGGGCCCCTTGCTTGGGACAAGAAAATGCTTGAACCCATCCTCTGGGTTGGGGTGGAGCTCTCATGTGTCCTTGCGACAAGATTTTCAATCCCAACTAGGAAAAAAAAGAATTCAAACTGGAGAGAAACGCATCTGTGATATTAGAAAGGATGCCTAGTTCTGGGCTGCCTGAACTCTCATAGCGTGAAGAAGGAATTTAGCTAACAAAGCAATATTTGTTGACTTAGAATGCATTAAAAATATTTCCCAAAGCCTTTATTGGCATGCAAAATAGAATAATGGAATCATAGAGTCGGAAGAGACCACCAGAGCCATCAAGCCCAATCCCCCTGCCATGCAGGAACACACTAATCAAAACACTCCAGACAGATGGCCATCCAGCCTCTCCTTAAAAACCTCCAAAGAAAGAGACTCCACCACACTCCGAGGACAATTCCACTGTCGAACAACCTTTACTGTCAGGAGGTTTTTCCTGATGTTCTGGTGGACTCTGTTTTCCTCCACCTCAAACCCGTGACTCCTGGTCCCAGTCTCTGAAGCAGCAGAAAACAAGCTTGCTCCCTCAGCTACATGACATCCCTTCAGATATCTAAACATGGCTATCATGTCATACACTATATAAACGTAACAAAAACATCACATGGTAAAACATTAAAAATTAATTGACCTAGATTCACAACGTCTCGCAGCTTGACGCAAAGAACGTTGCAACCCATTTCTCTCTTTCTCACAATACTAGAACCAGGGGGCATCCATTGAAAATGCTGGGGTGAAGAATTAGGACTAATAAAAGGAAACCCTTTTTCACGCAACGTGTGATTGGTGTTTGGAATATGCTGCCACAGGAGGTGGTGATGGCCACTAACCTGGATAGCTTTAAAAGGGGCTTGGACAGATTTATGGAGGAGAAGTCGATGTATGGCTACCAATCTAGATCCTCCTTGATCTCAGATTGCAAATGCCTTAACAGTCCAGGTGCTCGGGAGCAACAGCCGCAGAAGGCCCTTGCATTCACCTCCTGCAGGTGAGCTCCCAATGGCACCTGGTGGGCCACTGCGAGTAGCAGAGAGCTGGACTAGATGCACTCTGGTCTGATCCAGCTGGCTTGTTCTTATGTTCTTAATTGTATGAGGATTCCGATTTGCCAGGAGAAATTAAGAAGAGTTTAGATTAATGCCAGAGTTACCCAGCAAGCCTCATAGCAGAAGAAGGATTTGTACTTAGGGCTCGTACCTCTCTATTCTGCATTGGTCAGACCTCATCCAGAGTCCTGTGTTCAGTTCCGGGCAGCTCAATTCAAGAAGAGTATTGACAAGCTGGAATGGGTCCAGAGGAGGGCGACCAAAATGGTCAAAGGTCTGGAATCTGTGCCCTAAGAGGAGAGACTCAGGGAGCTGGGGATGTTTAGTTCGGTGAAGAGAAGGTTAAGAGGTGACATGATAGCCATGTTTAGATATTTGAACGGCTGTCAATTCAATGTTTATTAGCCATAGGCCATACACATATAAACAGATACTTCAACCAAAGCCCTACTCCCCACAGTTTTTACAACAATATAAAACACATTGTGAGGATTTTTTTTCAAGCTTTAGAGTGTAGAAGCATTACAGTTCTATTAGTGTTAAGTTACCGAAGCAAGTATCATAGATTTACTCATAGCAGGATCTGATTGTAATTATAAAGGTTTTCTAACCACTTTTATTACAACTTAGCTTGTATGTTTTGAACATCAGTTAAACGTTCTCTGATTTTCGGAGTACTGTGTTCAGTTCTGGTCGCCACATCTCAAAAAGGATATTGAAGAGATAGAAAAAGTGCAGAGAAGGGCAACGAGGATGATTGAAGGATTGGAGCACCTTCCTTATGAGGAGAGGCTGCAGCGTTTGGGACTCTTTAGTTTTTGGAGAGTGAGACGGCTGAGGGGATAACAGAGTTGAAGTCTATAAAATTATGCATGGGGTAGAAAATGTTGACAGGAGAGAAATTTATATATATTTCTCACAATACTAGAACCAGGGGCATCCATTGAAAATGCTGGGGGGAAGAATTAGGACTAATAAAAGGAAAAACTTCTTCAAGCAACGTGTGATGGATGTTTGGAATATGCTGCCACAGGAGGTGTTGATGGCCACTCACCTGGATAGCTTTAAAAAGGGCTTGGACAGATTTATGGAGCAGAAGTCAATCTATGGCTACCAATCTTGATCCTCCTTGATCTCAGATTGCAAATGCCTGAGCAGACCAGGTGCTCAGGAGCAACAGCCGCAGAAGGCCATTGCTTTCACCTCCTGCACGGGAGCTCCCAAAGGCACCTGGTGGGCCATTGCGAGTAGCAGAGAGCTGGACTAGATGCACTCCGGTCTGATCCAGCAGACTATTTCTTATGTTCTTATGTTCGCTGCTAAAAACATGAATATCGCTACTTTAAATGTAACCTCGGCATACAGGTCCACCATCAGAAAGCAAACTTTCTCTTCCTCACTATCATTGATATATTTGTTGCGGATAGCAGCGTAAAAAGGGCCATGAAGTGTGTAGTGTATTGTGTCGTCGCTCTGATTGAAACTGATTTAAACTACATCTAAACTAGCTCTTTTGGTGTTTTAGCATATCTCCCCAGTAATTGTTCTGATTTGAAGGGCTGTCATGTTGGTGAGGGAGCAAGCTTGTTTTCTGCTGCTCCAGAGACGAGGGCCAGGAGTCACGGGTTCAAGGTGAAGGGAAAGGGATTCCACCTAAACGTTAGGAAGAACTTCCTGACTACCTGGATTGTTCGACAGTGGAATTCACTGCCTCGGAGTGTGGTGGAGTCTCCTCCTTTGGAGGAATTTAAACAGAGGCCAGATGGCAAAATTAGGCCCTGCTGTGTTCAATAATCTTGCGCAATTCCAGCTTCTGGATCCGTTTTAGGATTGTCATGTTTTAAACTCCGTTTTGTTTGGCAAGGAGAGAAATAAAGATACGTTGGCTGGACTTCCCGTGCTTATTTTCCCTACAACCACGAGGGTGTTTTTTTTCTTTTCGGCACGATGCAGTGCGTTGCTTCCCCTCCCTCTGTTTCATCAAATGTACATATGTTCCTCCGTTCTCTCTGCCCTCTTTTCCCGTAAGGAGCTTAGGAACGATGACTGGGTCACACCTGTCACGATTCGCCCTTGTCCCAGTGTCCTTGGCTTACTCCACAATCTGCTGGCCATCGTCTAAGCCTCTGCGTCAGTCGGCTCCGGCACGTGGATGTCGATCAATTGAATCAGACAAGAAAGGCCCAGTTGGATGCTCTATTTTGTGAGCCACGTTTGGGGGGAGGGGGAAATGAGCTCTGTGCATCACCAGCAGACATTTCCTGAGGCCGGGAGACTGTTCGGGGGGGGGGGGGGCGGGACACCCCACAATCATTGATTCTTCCTGTGCATGTGCATAGAACCATAGAGTTGGAAGAGACCCCCAAGGGCCATCAAGTCCAATCCACCTGCCATGCAGGAACACACCAATCAAAGCACTGCTAACAGATGGCCATCCAGCCCCTCTTTAAAGACCTCCAAAGAAGGAGACTCCACCACACTCCGAGGTAGTGCATCCCACTGTCGAACAGCCCTGACAGTCAGGAAGTTCTTCCTGATGTTTACATGGAATCTCTTTCCCTTCACCTTGAACCCATGACTCCTGGTCCTCGTCTCTGGAGCAGCAGGAAACAAGTTTGCTCCCTCACCAACATGACATCCCTTCAAATATCCAATTCCAAAGCCTTTCTTGGCATTATAATTTACAGAGTTAGTAAAAAGGGGCATTTATCTACTGAGACATTAAAACGTTAAAATACATGAAAACAACGTTGAACATTCACAACCACGCCTTGTAAACCGCACACATAAAATAATCTAGCCGTTACTACTATGTAGGCAATGATTGCGCCGGACCAAATAGTGCCTCAAAAAACTTGCAACATTCTCACATACAAAATCACAGGGACTGTTGAGTAGGAAATCCATAACAGACAGTAGCCTGACAGCGTTTGCGCTCTCTATCAATGGACAGATGTACATAGAGCATAACGACTCGTACATTGGACATTCCAATAGTACATGTTGAACAGTCTCAGCAACGGTCATATTACATTGACATAACCCGTTCGCATGTGGAGTGTTATTATACCTGCCAAGAGTCATAGCGTTAGGCAGAGCGTTAAAACGAGCCAAAGTGTACGCTCTGCGTTGTTTGGGATTGCACAGAATGTACAGATAGTTGGCACAGTGATCTGATTGGACAATTCCCAAAACCTGTGAACCCATTACTCCTTGTCTTGGCCTCTGGAGCAGCAGGAAACAAGCTTGCTCCCTCACCAACATGACATCCCTTCAAAGATCTAAACATGGCTATCATGTCCCCTCTTAACCTTCTCTTCACCAAACTAAACATCCCCAGCTCCCTAAGTCTCTCCTCATAGGACAGGAATTCCAGACCATTTTGGTCACCATCCTCTGGACCCGTTCCAGCTTGTCAATATCCTTCTTGAATTGCTGGGCCCAGAACTGGACGCAGTATTCCAGGCGAGGTCTAACCCATGCAGAATAGAGAGGGACAATTACATCCCTCGATCTAAACACTATACTATTGATACAGCCCAGAATCACATTGGCTATTTGGGCTGCTGCATCACACTGCTGTCTTCCTCATTGGGTACAAGGTGCTTCGGTGTGACTTACGGGTGTAGATTTCACAAGCTGTGAAGGAGAGGTGGTGCCTGCGAGGGGCAATTGTTGCCCCGGACAGACCCTCCCTTCTAAAAATGATGCAGGTCAGTTTACATCTGACAGTCTCTCGTGTTCTGAGCTGGTTGTATGGATGCAGGAAAGATTGGGAAGGTGCTTTGCACGTTCTCAAGGGCACGTGTTAGGTCTTGGACCTTGGATCAATAAATGGACTCTGTATTGTTGGTCAGCAGTGTTTACTGGAAGGCAACGAAACACCCAGCTTGCTAAAGTCAGTTCTGGCGAACGTGGCTTTTGCTACCCCCTTTATCCGGAAACCATCCCAAGTAAATCCACATGGGAAGAAACCAGAGAGCAGCAGTGGTTAAGAGCAGGTGCATTCTAATCTGGAGGAACTGGGTTTGATTCCCCGCTCTGCTGCTTGAGCTGTGGAGGCTTATCTGGGGAATTCAGATTAGCCTGTGCATTCCCACACACGCCAGCTGGGTGACCTTGGGCTAGTCACAGCTTCTCGGAGCTCTCTCAGCCCCACCTACCTCACAGGGTGTTTGTTGTGAGGGGGGAAGGGCAAGGAGATTGTAAGCCCCTTTGAGTCTCCTACAGGACAGAAAGGGGGGATATAAATCCAAACTCTTCTTCTTCTTCTTCTTCTTGAAATACCGAGGACCATTTGGTACCTTAAAAGTCAAAACCACCACATGGAATTGGCTCCGAAATCTGCCGGAAACCAGTGAAGCTGCTTCAGTGGTGCCAAATGGTGTCCTTTTAGCCCGATGGGGTCAAGACCACGACAGCTGCGTTTTGTACCAACTGAAGATTCTGAACACCTTCCGAGGCCGTCGCACGTAGCTGCATTACGGGGTAATCTAGATTACGGCGGTGGTGGAAAGATTACTCGGCTAATCCTTCCAACAGCCTGTTCTGGGGGGAGGGCCGCCCTCTTTCTGAAGATTCCCTCTGATATGGTTAGGTTTTGAACCTTGAAGGAATTAACTGACTCAGGAGGAGGAGGAGGAGGAGGAGGAGGAGGAGGAGGAGGAGGAGGAGGAGAAGGAGAAGGAGAAGGAGAAGGAGAAGAAGAAGAAGAAGAAGAAGAAGAAGAAGAAGAAGAAGAAGAAGAAGAAGAAGAAGAAGAAGAAGAAGAAGAAGAAGAAGAAGAAGAAGAAGAAGAAGAAGAAGAAGAAGAAGAAGAAGAAGAAGAAGAAGAAGATGATGATGATGATGATGATGATGATGATGATGATGATGATGATGATGATGATCTCCCCTCCCTGTTTCCCAAGGAATGTGAGAAAGAGTTAGTTTGGAACAGAGGCGCCCCAAGGTCGGCAATAGATAGAGATAAAACCATCCTAGCCCCATGGGACACTGGAAACAACCCTGTTCCCCGTGAGACTAAAGTGTCAGGGGAAAGCCTAGTTATCTACATGGCGTGTGAAGCCATAAAGCAAAGATCAAGGAAAGAATGTCCCAGGCGGCCAAGAAAGCCAATGCAATTTTGGGCTGTATCAATAGGAGTATAGTGTCTAGATCGAGGGATGCAATTGTACCTCTCTATTCTGCATTGGTCAGACCTCACTGAGAGTCCTGTGTACAGTTTGGCCACTGCAATTCAAGAAGGATATTGACAAGCTGGTACGGGTCCAGACGAGGGCAGCCAAAATGGTCAAAGGTCTGGAATCCATGTCCTTCGAAGAGAGGCTTAGGGAGCTGGGTACGTTTAGTTTGGCGAAGAGAAGGTTAAGTGGGGACATGATTGCCACGTTTAAATATTTGAGTGGATGTCATGTTGGTGAGGGAGCAAGCTTGTTTTCTGCAGCTCCAGAGACTAGGACATGGAGTAATGGGTTCAAGGTGCAGGAAAAGAGATTCCACCTAAACTTCAGGAAAAACTTTCTGACAGTCTGGGCTGTTCGACAGTGGAATGCACTACCTCGGAGTGTGGCGGAGTCTCCTTCTTTGGAGGTCTTTAAACAGAGGCTGGATGGCCATCTGTCAGGAGTGCTTTGATGGTGTGTTCCTGCATTGCAGGGGGTTGGACTGGATGGCCCTTGGGGATCTCTTCCAACTCTATGATTCTATGACAGCAGCAGTAACATATAGAAGGCTGGTTACATAAGAACATAAGAACAGCAGTCACATTGGGTTAAGAATACATCTCAATCACCAGATACAATCTCCTTGACAGACATCTGGGTCTGACGGGTGATTCGGGGGTGCCTTTTCCAGGACAAAGATTTGGCTGCATTGATAGACCCCTTAATGATGCCCAGATTGTCGTAACAGAAAGTACCCTAGGTGGGGCTGCTCAGAAGAATGTTCCGGAACTAGAGCGGTAGGCTGTCCAGAGGTGGGATCCAGCAGGTTCTCACAGGTTCCCGAGAGTAGGTTACTCATTATTTGTGTGTGCCGAGAGGGGGTTACTAATGGGTGATTTTGCCACGGGATTTTTGCCTGAGTTACGCCCCTCCTCTCAGCAGCAGTGCGCAGAACTTGAAGCAGTCTAGCAGGAGGTGCACCGGCGTGCGTGGCAGCCTGCGCCTGCGTGCATTCGTCAGAGGTGTATCACAGATGCCTGTCACAGATGCAGGCAAAACATTAGGAGAAAGATCTACCAGACCACGGCCACACAGCCCGGAAAACCCCCCACAACCAGTTGAATCCGGCCGTGAAAGTGTAACCCCCATGCTCAGAATGGGTTGACCCAGAAAGGGGTGGAGACTCAAAGCAGCAAGAGGCTGCAGAGCTCATGTAGTTTGGAGGAGACGAGGCTACCGGACTCGGACCTTGGTTTGTATAAGCCCTTAACACCTTGTTAAGGTAACTGCAATGTTGTTGGGAACTACTGGGAAGGTAGTTGTTTGTTTTTTGCTATGTTGTAAATGTTGGAGTTTATTGTTTCAGGGTTGAGTTGGCTGCCAGTGTTGAAAAACTCTAGAATCAAGACAGTGACTGATCAGCTCCACACAAACACAGGACAACTATAGACTATAGCACTCAAAGGGAACAAAGACCAGGATACTTCTATTCAGATCCATTCACCTATTGACCTTGCTAGCTTCATTGTTACTCCCATGCTACAGACTTCTCTGTGACTCACATGCCAGGCTACTCTATTCAGATGGCCTCACCTTTTCACCTCCCAGTATATATACTCCACTTGCTTTCCATTCCTACCATCAGATCCTCTGAAGATGCCAGCCACAGATGCAGGCGAAACGTCAGGAGAGAATGCTGCTAGAACACGGCCAGACAGCCCGGAAACCACACAGCACCCCAGAGTATATGGTGGCTGGACAACAACTCGACAGACCCAGTTTCGAACCCTTACACTGTTATTCAGTTCACTATTTGTCTTGGGTTCTCCCTACCTGTTCCTATCTAACAAGGTTGTGGTGGGGATAAAATGGGGGAGGGGATACTCCATGCCGTGCTGAATGCCTCGGAGGCCGGAGCTGGATAAAAGTGAGACTTAGCATGGTATAGTGGTTAAGAGCAGGTGGATTCTAATCTGGAGAACCGGGTTCGATCCCCCCACTCCTCCACCTGACTGGCAGAGGCTTATCTGGTGAACCAGATGTGTTTCCACACTCCTACCGCCTGCATTTCAGCAGCATGTTAATTGCTGAACCAGTCAAACTGGTGCTAGGGCAACTAACAAGGGCTGTCTTTGGGAATCCTGGGTTTCCCTATATGTGATAATTTATAAGGGAATCCTTAACAGAAATACACATTTCTGAGACCACTGAAGTCAACTCTGTGACTCTGTTAAGGACTGTAAACAGAAAAAGAGGTGAAAGGTAATTACTCTTCTTTATTAGGGCCTCCCCGCTCTGCCGCCTGAGCTGTGGAGGCTTATCTGGGGAATTCAGATTAGCCTGTGCACTCCCACACACGCCAGCTGGGTGACCTTGGGCTAGTCACAGCTTCTCGGAGCTTTCTCAGCCCCACCTACCTCACAGGGTGTTTGTTGTGAGGGGGGGAAGGGCAAGGAGATTGTCAGCCCCTTTGAGTCTCCTGCAGGAGAGAAAGGGGGGATATAAATCCAAACTCTTCTTCTTCTTTCACTATTGGAAAGCCTTTTGAGAAACCTGATAACTGTTTAATTATCATGGACAATTTGGGGCTGTAAAACTACTGACAGGGAATATAGGCCATGCAAGTCCTGTTAAGTATGCTTCAGTATTCCTACCAAGCAAGATTAATTCTTCATAAGCAAAGCAAGAAAGGATAGCAGAGCAGTCCCGTTTAGAATTTAGTTCTCTCTGAACTCTCTCAGCCCTGCCTTACCTCCCAAGGTGCCTGTTGTGGGGAGAGGAAGGGAAAGGAACTTGTAAGCAGAAATGTACCAGGGGCAAATGGCGCCCGGAGACAAATTGTCTCCAGGACGCCCCCCAGGCTCTGCCCCCCACCACCCCTGATGTCCCCAGGCTCCACCACCACTGACCTCAACCCTGCCCATGTCACCATGGACATGGGCAAGGTCTAGGGTGCCCACCTCCCCCCCCAGACTCCCCCTGCTGGCTGGGATTTCCAGCCGGCAGCCTGCAGTCTCTTCTGAAGAGAGGGGGGAGTCCAGGGTGGGGTTGAGGGCGCTCAGATGGGGTCGAAGCATACGAAAATAATGAGACAGCAGGACTTCCTGGTCACGTGGGGGGCGAGTTTGCGCCCCCCACGTGACCAGAAGAGTGGCGCCCGGGGACAAGGGGTACCCCTTGTCCCTAGGCAGATACGCCACTGCTCGTAAGCCACCTTGAGTCTCCTTACAGGAGCAAAAGGTGGGGTGTAAATCCAAACTCTTCTTCTACTTGAGATGTCACATTATTTCGGAACTACAATAATGTCCAATTCTGCCTAAACCAATTTCACAAAGCAAGGAACTATCTCGTCCCAGGCTCCCATTTAATTTACGGTAAGGATGGCGGTGGTATTGTCACCTCTAATGATTCTCTTCTCTTAAACCTCTCTGTCGAAGAAGATTGTGCCGTCTGTTCCTGGCAACGCTAATTGGCAGCTGAGAAGGATCAGCGTCTCGGGAGAGGGGGATACAGTACCTGTCAGAAGAGGGGCTGACATATGGGCGTCCAAATCTCTCCTGGCCCATCTTTCAGGTGGGTGTCCCTTCTGAGAATCTTTTAAAAAATCCTTATCCTCCAGTATACTCATAAGGACTAGGAACTTGGTGGCTTTAAAAACAATTCCTCAGACCCCTGACTCTAGGGATTAGATGTGTCTCGTTTTTGGCCACCAAACACGTCCTTTGCGTACTCAAGGGCAGGCGTGACTTCCTGTGTGCCGTGTGCCATCTGGCTATCAACTCGTGACTGCCGGTCCCGGGCGTCACCTGAAAGGATCAGGGAAAGCCTTCGTCACCCAGAGTCCTTCCATCCTCCCTGATCCTATTTTTAAGGAGCTCGTGCCGAGGAGCTGGCGTAATTCTCCTTCTGAGACACGGAGAGAACAGACGCGCTACCTATGCCGTGGGGCGAGTCCCAAGACTTGGAGGCGCCCAGGTAAGTGTCCAGGTGAGAATCTTCCCATTCTGCATTGGCAGGGACGAGCGCGACATCCTCCCCGTTAATTTCTGCTTCCTCCAAACAGATAATGCCCCATCTTCCAGGATCCAGTAAGATTGTCTTGGGTTTTTTTAGTGCAGAAGCCCAGGTTCAGTCATTATTACTTTTTAAAATTATATTTTTATTGGTTTTTGAAATGCGGGAATGTACATAGTAATAAGAAGATCGTGTTTCCGCCATTTCACAGAAGGTAGCTAAATTTTGTATACTGGTACACAACAAGCGTAGTTCCTTATTAAGACAAAGAGCTGTACTGTGTGACGAGGACTGTCATAATGCCTGAAGTTAATGTTATTTATCAATAGATTTTATAATGGATTTACAATTTATATTATATTTTTGTATAAATGGAATGCTGTGTATTCACATGTATTCTGTTCTTAAACTATTGGCTGGCCTAAAGGCCGTAATAAATATCTATCTATCTATCTATCTATCTATCTATCTATCTATCTATCTATCTATCTATCTATCTATCTATCTATCTATCTATCTATCTATCTATCTATCTATCTATCTATCTATCTATCTATCTATCTATCTATCTATCTATCTATCTATCTATCTATCTATCTATCTATCCATCTATCTATCTATCCATCTATCCATCCATCCATCCATCCATCCATCCATCCATCCATCCATCCATCCATCCATCCATCCATCCATCCATCCATCCATCCATCCATCCATCCATCCATCCATCCATCCATCCATCCATCCATCCATCCATCCATCCATCCATCCATCCATCCATCCATCCATCCATCATCTACATAGTAATAAGTCAATGTAATATATGTGGAGAACAGATAAGAAATATAATATATGTAATCCACACTATGGCCCCTTCCACACATGCAGAATAACGCACTTTCAATCCACTTCCAATGCACTTGCCAGCTGGATTTTACTCTGTAAAATAGCAAAATCCACTTGCAAAAGATTGTGAAAGTGGATTGAAAGTGCATTATTTTGCATGCGCGGAAGGGGCCTGTCTAAATGATTGATGCTTAACTTTTACATAAGTAACAATAACAATTGATGCAGATGAGAATAAAAAATTTCAAACCGTACATCCAAGTATTGTTGAAGGCTTTCACGGCCGGAATCACTGGGGTGCTGTGTGGTTTCCAAGTTGTATGGCCGTGTTCTAGCGGCATTCTCTCCTGACGTTTCGCCTGCATCTGTGGCTGGCATCTTCAGAGGATCTGATAGAGTTAGGGTTAGATCCTCTGAAGATGCCAGCCACAGGTGCAGGCGAAACGTCAGGAGAGAATGCTGCTAGAACACGGCCATACAGCCCGGAAACCACACAGCACCCCAGTACATCCAAGTGTTGCAAATCAGATTCTACATTGCTATTATGAATGTCTTATTTGGGGGGTCACCACCATACAAGTATCGCAACATAGGTTCCCATACTTTGAGAAAAGAATCGAGACTTTCACTTTTATTACTGGTGATACACAAGGGACCTTTCTCTTTGCAAAACAAGACCAGGTTTGCTAGAGTCCACCTCGACCACAGTGCTTTTTGGAATTACTTCAAAAGATGTGTACAGAGGAGAAGGATTCTACTGGTTGTGTTCAGTTCTGGTCGCCACATCTCAAAAAGGATATCGAAGAGATAGAAAAAGGGCAGAGAAGGGCAACGAGGATGATTGAGGGACTGGAGCACCTTCCTTCTGAGGAGAGGCTGCAGCGTTTGGGACTCTTTAGTTTGGAGAGGAGATGTCTGAGGGGGGATAGGATTGAAGTCTACAAAATTATGCCTGGGGTAGAAAATGTTGACAGAGAGAAATTGTTCTCTCTTTCTCACAATACTAGAACCAGGGGGCATCCATTGAAAATGCTGGGGGGGAAGAATTAGGACTAATCAAAGGAAACACTTCTTCACACAACGTGTGATGGGTGTTTGGAATATGCTGCCACAGGAGGTGGGGATGGACACTCACCTGGATAGCTTTAAAAGGGGCTTGGACAGATTTATGGAGGAAGTCAATCTCTGGCTACCAATCTTGATCCTCCTTGATCTGAGATTGCAAATGCCTTAACAGACCAGGTGATCGGGAGCAACAGCAGCAGAAGGCCATTGCTTTCACCTCCTGCAGGTGATCTCCCAATGGCACCTGGTGGGCCACTGCGAGTAGCAGAGAGCTGGACAAGATGGACTCTGGTCTGATCCAGCTCGCTTGTTCTTATGTTCTTATGTTGTTGTGGGTTTTCCGAGTGTGTTACACACTGGGTCCAGTGAGAAGGGTCAGAAGTGTGTTACGCACTGTGTTCAGCGGGAAGACACAATGTGTAACACACTTCTCACTGACACAGTGTGTAACACACTTCTCTCTGTGATGCACCTCTGAAGATGCCAGCCACAGAGGCAGGCGAAACATTAGGAACAAGATCTACCAGACCACGGCCACACAGCCTGGAAAACCCACCACAACCAGTTGAATCCAGCCGTGAAAGCCTTCAACAATACAGAGAAGGATTCTTTTCTCTTTTTTTAACACCAAGTATAGGAAGCCAAAAAGTCACATGGAGTCCCGGATATGTCACATTGGACCTTCCTGAACCGCAAAAACCCATTGGTCATACTTTGGAGACTTTTGTGTAGCGCCATCCCTGACCAATAATCTTGGGTTCTGGCAGCTGCCCCGCCTGGCGTATGCTGATGCCCACCTTGATCGGGCTGATTACTTTCCATAGCGGGATCAGAGGTGGGATCCAGCAGGTTCTCCCAGGTTCCCGAGAGTAGGTTACTAATTATTGGTGTGTCCCGAGAGGGGGTGACTAATTGGTGATTTTGCCACGTGATTTTTGCCTTAGTTACGCCCCTCCTCTCCGCAGTAGAGCGCAGAACTTGAAGCAGTCTAGCAGGAGGGGCACCGGCGGGCGTGGCAGCCTGCGCCTGCGTGCATTCGTTTCCTGCCCAAGGACCGGTGCAGCGGCTGTGTCCTTGCCACAGCCCCACCCAGGAATGCCCCGCCCAGGAATGCCCGGCCACACCCCTGTCGTGCCCCGCCCATCCCCATTGGCGCGACGCCACAGTTTGAATCCCACCACCATGGGAACCTGTTACTAAAATGTTTGGATCCCACCACTGAGCGGGATGCTAGACTAGATGGACTCCTGCTTTTACCTCGCAAGGCATATCCAGTGTCTGACTTTTCCCTTTGTCCTCCATTCCAGCCCTCTTCCTTATGGGATCAACCACGAAATCGGCATGTGGTGTCCCAGCCAGGCAACTATTGTGCTGTATCTCGGGCGACTTCCCCAGGGAGAAGGACTCCAGCGTCCCCCAGTGCCCCAGCAAGAACCCACCACAGTGGAACTTCAGCCCGAAACAGAAGTAAGTCCCCAATCCTTTCCTCCTGGCCAGGTGACGATGGAATTGGAGGGTCTTTCTGCAACTGGAGATTCCAGCAAACGGAAGCACACTCAACAGCCTTTTGGCGATTATTTCTGCAGGCTGTTTCCAAAGGTTTGCGGCAGAGGTGGGATCCAGCAGGTTCTCACCAGTTCCCGAGAGGGGGTTACTAATTATTTGCATGTGCCGAGAGGGGGTTACTCATTGGGTCCGCTTTTCCACCTCCACGCCCTCGCCTCCCCAAGAGGCATCCTGCCTTTGAACGTGAAGGTTCCATATAGCAATTGCGACTAATAATGTCACTCCCTGAACTGGGTTAATCCCTTCCAGGTACTGCAATTCATGGATTCTCAGCCTTTCGTACCTTTTATCTCACCAGTCTCTACCAAAGAACCTGTGTGTTTCACCATTGCTGGGTTCAGATTTGTGAGTTGGGGCATTTTCTATAATGTGATGATGATTTAGAAATGACCTGGTGCAAAAATAATTGGGGGGGTCGTGGTGGGGTGGCTGCCCATGGGGGGGGCATCCAACTCAGGTTTTGCCCAGGGCTCAGGTTTGCCTAGGTACGCCTCTGCCCCCTTTGCTGAGGGGGGGCTGGCGAGGGAACCTGTTACTAACATTTTTGTATCCCACCACTGGTTTGCGGTATTTGCCAAGTGGCTCGCGGAGAGCCACGTTTACAAAAGAGCCAAAAGAGCCGCATTTTCTTTCGTCTAGCTTCCGAATGTATATGGCAACAATATAAATCTGTATCCAATGGCTTAAACCCTGAACAACATGGGTAATTTTATCCACAGTGTATATAATACACAATTTCACAAGCAATGATTTATATGATGTAATTTTCACAACTTCAGACGGTTTACAATTTGTATTGAAATGAGTACAGTTATATACAAATGAAACCTGAGGATCCCCTCAGTGATGGGATCCAAACATTTTAGTAACAGGTTCCCATGGTGGTGGGATTCAAACAGAAGCGTAGCACCAATGGGGCTGGGCAGGGCACAACAGGGGCGTGTCCGGGCATTCCGGGGGCGGGGCATTGATAATTTCTCTGTTACTGTAAAAAAAAGTTCCTAATTTCCAGCTGGTATCTTTCTGTCCATAATTTAAACTCATTATAGCAAGTCCTATCGTCTACTGCCAACAGAAACAACTACTTCTCCTCTAATCGACTGCCTGTCAAATACTTAATACTTTCAAATGCTTAGTTTTGTTTCTAGAAATCAAAAGAAGGAGACTTTCCTTCAACAAGGAACTTGACCATATTTCTAAAACATGTTTTTAAAACAGCCCATCAGGGAGAATTATCCCGTTTTCTACCTTCGCTAACCAGCCACATAGGAAACAACAGGACTTTATGATTTTTGGACCTAATGGAATTTCTAACAGAAAAGCAGACCCAATTAGTAACCCCCTCTCGGCACCCACAAATAATTAGTAACCCACTCTCGGGAACTGGTGGGAACCTGCTGGGTCCCACCTCTGGATCCCCTAGAAGTGTACTTCATCTCCAGACTACAGAGTTAATTTCCCCTGGAGGACGTGGAGCATTTGGAGGTTGAGTTCTGCAGCATTGTATCCCACTGAGGTCTCTGCCGTATCCAGGCCCCATTCCCAAAGTTCCAGGAGTTTCCCAGCCTCGATCTGGCAACCCTTCCCCACTTATACCCCTAGCCCCCACCCCAGCATTCCTGCCTCCCGCGGCAGCTATTTCACAACGAAATTGTCTGTCAATCACAAGTTCCACCTGGAAAGGATCTAATGCACACTCTAATCTGGAGAACTGGGTCTGATTCCCCCCTCTGCCGCTTGAGCTGTGGAGGCTTATCTGGTGAGCCAGATTAGCTTGTGTACTCCAACCAGTGGTGGGATACAAAAGTTTTAGGAACAGGTTCCCATGGTGGTGGGATTCAAACTGTGGCATAGCGTACCTGGGGCTGGGTGGGGCACGACAGGGGTGTGACCGGGCATTCTGGGGCCGGGGCATTCCTGGGCGGGGCTGTGGCAAGGACGCAGCCGCTGCGCCGGTCCCTGGGCGGGAAACGAATGCACGCAGGCGCAGGCTGCCACGCCCGCCGGTGCACCTCCTGCTAGACTGCTTCAAGTTCTGCGCCTACTGCTGAGAGGAGGGACGTAACTAAGGCAAAAATCACGTGGCAAAATCACCAATTAGTAGCCCCCTCTCGGCACACACCAATAATTAGTAACCTACTCTCGGGAACCTGTGAGAACCTGCTGGATCCCACCTCTGACTCCAACACATGCCAGCTGGCTGACCTCGAGTGAGTCAGAGTTCTTCAGAGCTCTCTCAGCCCCACCCGCCTCACAGGGTGTTTGTTGTGGGGCGGGAGGGAAAGGAAAAGGAGATTGTCAGCCCCTTGGAGTCTCCTTACAGGAGAGAAAGGGGGGAATATAAATCCAAACTCTCCTTCTAAGTATTAACCGGGACCAACCCTGCTTAGCTTCCTGGATTTGATGGGATCAGGCCAGCCTGGAACATCCAGGTCAAACATGTGCTATTTAAAAAAAACCTTTAAGTGCATACTGCTATATTCCAAATGGAGAGTGGTGGAGTCTCCTTTGGAAGTTTTTAAACAGAGCCTGGATTTTTAGTTTCAATGCTAAATACTGTATTTTTTTAGTGTGTTGTTGTAACCTGCCCTGAGCCCTTTGGAATAGGGCAGGCAAGACATGTAAACAAACAAACAAACAAACAAATAATGAACATATGTCAACGGTTCTTTGATTGGGTGTTCCTGTATGGCTGGGGGTTGGATTTGATGGCCCTTGGGGTCTCTTCCAACTCTACGATTCTATGATTTTATTTTTTCGCCCCCCGGCCTAATCCCCACTTCTATGGCCATCCCTTTTTTGGGGGGACCCCTTGTTAAAGCGTTGTTGACACAACTTGTTAGCATCGCATCCAAGTTCCGTTTCCTCGGCAGGAACAGCGGAAGTTAAATCTCGCCAAGGGGGACTGGTGTGTTTTGTCTCCTAGCATAGCCAGAGGTGGGATCCAGCAGGTTCTCACAGGTTCCCGAGAGTAGGTTACTAGTTATTTGTGTGTGCCGAGAGGGGGTTACTGATTGGTGATTTTGCCACGTGATTTTTGCCTGAGTGACGCCCCTCCTCTCAGCAGTAGCGCGCAGAACTTGAAGCAGTGGGGCAGGTTGCACCGGCGTCGCGATAATGAAGCCTAAGCGCCTCGCGTGCATTAGATTTCTAAGCCAAGGACCGGTATGTGGCTGCGTCCTTGCCACAGCCCCGCCCAGGAATGCCCTGCCCCCGGAATCCCCGGCCACGCCCCCAGAATGCCCCTGCCAGCCCCATTGGCGCTATGCCACAGTTTGAATCCCAGCACCATGGGAACCTGTTACTAAAATTTTTGGATCCCACCACTGAGCATAGCCCTTTCGCAGCATCTGCAGATGAGCCCGAAAGTTCCCTGCACAGCTGAGAGTGTCACAGCTTAGGTATGCATTGAGTGGCTGATAACTTATCACCGCATGATTCTGCTCTGGCCGATCTTTAATCCGGAGAACAAACAGCCAGCTGGCTTTTAAATCATCGGAAGACAGCATGGTGCAAAATCAGTGCATGTCCCAATCTTGTGAGGCTGGGAAGAGATGCTTATTTATTTGAGAGAGAGAGAGTTATTTAGTAATTCCTTTTTTTCATCTTGCCAGTCCCCCAAAGGGCTCGAGGCAGCTTACAAAATAATTTAAACATAATATGATAGCTTAAAAACAATACAAAAATAGATAAATATGGAAATATTGACAAGGCACAGCGGTGGAAGCTTGGGTCGTGATCTTTAGGATGAGAACTGGAGTATCCGTATTTTCATACGTGAAAGGGCAGAGGGTATATATAAATCCCACAAGCAGCAATTTGGGAATCGGTCCATAATAGAGTTATGACCTGGATCGTCCCAGGTGAGCCTGATCTCATCAAATCTCCAAAGGTAAACAGGGTTGGCCTTGATTGGTATTCAGGTGGCGACCCCCAAGCGACGTCAGGGTTGTGACACAGAGGCAGGCAACGGCAAACTCCTTTGAACGTCTCTGGCCTCGAAAACCCCACGGGATCACCTCCTGCTGTCTCTCAGAGATTACGAAATCAAGTGACGTTATTCTCCTAAAATCATTTATTCTAATAGGAAGTAAGACAAAAATCATTTTCCAAAATGGTTGCGGTGGGTTTTCCGGGCTGTGTGGCCGTGGTCTGGTGGATCTTGTTCCTAACGTTTTGCCTGCATCTGTGGCCGGCATCTTCAGAGGCGTATCACAGAGAGAAGTCTGTTGCACACTGTGTCCATCGACAATACATTTTCCTTCGACAATACATTTCCCAAAATGCTCTCCCATCCACCCTAGTCTTAGGAGAGCCGATATCAATGGCTAATTGTATTGTTCTGCTCTCAGCTAAGGAGCAGCAGTGGCATAGGGGGTTAAGAGCTTGCGTATCTAATCTGGAGGAACCGGGTTTGATTCTCCACTCTGCCGCCTGAGCTGTGGAGGCTGATCTGGGGAATTCAGATTAGCCTGTGCACTCCCACACACGCTAGCTGGGTGACCTTGGGCTAGTCACAGCTCTATGGAGCTCTCTCGGCCCCACCCACCTCACAGGGTGTTTATTGTGAGGGGGGAAGGGCAAGGAGATTGTCAGCCCCTTTGAGTCTCCTACAGGAGAGAAAGGGGGATATAAATCCAACTCCTCTTCTTCTTCGAAGAGATTCTGCTCCTATAATTCAAATCAGCTGGAAAGTTCAGCCCACTTCCTTTTTCATAGCACTAAATATGAGGGAATGAGGGGGAAATATGCAAATGCTCTTCTTTTGAACTATGACAGGAAATCAGATGCTCAAATTATCTTACACTTGCTAAATAATTCTGATCCTGTAGTTTGTGAATTGGTGGGCAAGTTTTTGCTAGAAATTATATACCTCAGAGCATAAGTGTCAAACTCGCGCCCCTCCAGATGTTATGGACTACAGTTCCCATCATCCCCTGCCAGCATCATGTGGGCAGGGGATGATGGGGACTGTAGTCCATAACATCTGGAGGGCCGCAAGTTTGACACCTGTGCCCCAGAAGATAGCTCTGTTCCTTCTAATTTTGCTGTGTCACTCTGTCATTAAGAGACTCTCTTTTATTATTTTATTTGGGGATTGTTTTAAATTTGTGTTGTGTATCCTACCTGTATCGTCCTATATGCCAATAAAGGTTTGGTTGTCCATCTCTCTCGGCCACACCTGGCTCTGACGCCGTTCTCTTATTGCTTTCCCACAGAAGCAACCGGGATGCGGTGTTTGTACAAAAGAAGGCTGAGCGTGCTGCTATGCGGGCCCATCTCCGGGAGAAATACCAGCTGCCCAGGGTAAGAAGGTTTCAAGCTCCTACGTGAGGATGGGAGAACAAGGGTGGGTGAACGTGTATAGGAGGCATCCCCAACGTGGGCACGGTGGGTGCCTGCCACACCTGAGAGCCAGCATAGTGTAGTGATTAAGAACAGGTGCACTCTAATCTAGAGAACCGTGTTTGATTCCCCGCTTTGCCGCTTGAGCTGTGGAGGCTTATTTGGTGAACCAGATTAGCTTGTGCACTCCAACACGCGCCAGCTGGGTGACCTTGGGCTAGTCACAGTTCTCTCAAAACTCTCTCAGCCCCACCCATCTCATAGGGTTTTTGTTGTGAGGGGGGATGGGAAAGGAGTTTGTAAGTCCCTTTGAGTCTCTTTACAGGAGGGAAAGGAGGGATATAAATCCAACAGTTGGCAACCTTACTCTTCAGCCGTGCCGCTCCTCTCTCGTTTGGCCCTACCTTACAGGGTCGTTGTGTATTTTGTTTTGCGGAGTCCTTTGGCAGAAGGGCGGGATAAAAGTGCATTCTACTCATTCCGTTTTCCCCCTGTTTCTCTCCCAAGAGCCGGAAGGATAAGAAGCAGGTGGAAGCAGCCGGGCAGAAGGTGACGCTGCCCCAAGACCTGCTGGCTATTGTGAAGTCCAAGGCTCCCTCGGAAGCCGGCTCCCTCTTCCCCAGCCTGGATTTCAGCTCCTTCCGGATGACGGCCCAGAATGCCGTGCAGTCTTTACAGCAGCCGATTCAGTGCCCCATCATGTGAACCTGTGCCTCAGGTGCTCATTGTCACACCAGGTGCCACGTGGGACGCAGGACTCCTTTGCTCGAACCGCAGACGTCTCGAAGATCCCCTGGGGTTTTGGGAGGCGGGGGCTTTTTGGAACACCTGTGCGGCATCTTCGCCCTGCTGCTCTGTAGTTCTAGAGCACAGGTGTCAAACTCGCGGCCCTCCAGATGTTATGGACTACAGTTCCCATCATACCCTGCCAGCATCATGCTGGCAGGGGATGATGGGAGCTGTAGTCCATAACATCTGGAGGGCCGCGGGTTTGGCACCTATGTTCTAGAGTAAACTTGGGGGGGTGGCGGGGGGTGGGGGCAGGCGATGTTAAGCCTTCGAGACCCAACTTCTGGAGGTTGAACGTGAACTGAACAAGAGTCAGCAGTGTGATACGGCAGCCAAGAAAGCCAATGCAATTCTGGGATGCATCAATAAAAGTATAGTGTCTAGATCGAGGGAAGTAATTGTACCACTCTACTCTGCATTGGTCAGACCTCACCTGGAATGCTGTGTTCAGTTCTGGGCACCAGAATGTAATAAGGATATTGACAAGCTGGAATTGGTCCAGAGGAGGGCAACCAAAATGGTCAAAGGTCTGGAATCCATGCCCTACGAGGAGAGACTTAGGGAGCTGGGGGTGTTTAGTCTGGAGAAGCAAAGTTAAGTGGGGACATGATAGCCATGTTTAAATATTTGAAGGGATGTCATGACGAAGAGGGAACAACATAAGAACTAGCCTGCTGGATCAGACCGGAGTCCATCTAGTCCAGCACTCTGCTACTCGCAGTGGCCCACCAGGTGCCTTTGGGAGCTCACATGCAGGAGGTGAAAGCAAAGGCCTTCTGCTGCTGCTGCTCCCCAGCACCTGGTCTGCTAAGGCATTTGCAATCTGAGATCAAGGAGGATCAAGATTGGAAGCCATAGATCAACTTCTCCTCCATAAATCTGTCCAGGCCCCTTTTAAAGCTATCCAGGTTAGTGGCCATCACCACCTCCTGTGGCAGCATATTCCAAACACCAATCACACGTTGCGTGAAGAAGCGTTTCCTTTGATTAGTCCTAATTCTTCCCCCCAGCATTTTCAATGAATGCCCCCTGGTTCTAGTATTGTAAGAAAGAGAGAAAAATTTCTCTCTGTCAACATTTTCTACCCCGTGCATAATTTTGTTTTCTGCTGCCTCAGAGTTTGTTTTCTGCTGCTCCAGAGACTAGAACCAGGAGTCGTGGGTTCAAGGTGCAGGAACAGAGATTCCACCTAAACATCAGGAAGAACCTTCTGATCGTCAGGGAATTCACAGGGGGTTGGACTTGATGGCCCTTGTGGTCTCTTCCAACTCTATGACTCTATGAGGTTCCACTCTGGGTGGAGCAGCATCTGGCCCAGCAAGGAACACATGATAACTGCCCTACCTTGAATCACATCATGGGTACATCAAGGTCTCTATGGTCTCCTCCGACTGGCCTCGGGTCTTGGGCGGAGATCTTTGACATAGCCCAAACTGGAGATGCCACAGACTGAACTTGGGACGTTCTGCACACAAAAGCAGAGATTCTACCACTGAGCCACGGCCCCTCCTCATGGAGTCATACCCTCCCCACCTTGCGACAATCCAGCAGCCTAAGGATATCCCTATTGTCTCAGAAAAATATGTTAGCAGAGTTGTATGTTCCTCCACCACAGAATTCAACATGCCAGACCTTCTTGGGTCTTAGTGGCCATCTAGCCTAGGTTGACCAGACGTCCCGCTTTTGGCGGGACAGTCCCGCCTTTAAACAATTTGTCCTGCGTCCCGCAGGTGCTTCAAATTGTCCCGATTTTTGGGCGGCTGCCACACTGCCTTCTGGGGCGCAAACGGCCGCAGGAGCACACTGCCTTCTGGGGCTTGCCGTTTCCCGCCCTGTCACACCCTGCACGTACGCGCAGCCACCTACCCCCCCCCCTTGTCCCGGTTCACAAAGGTGATCATCTGGTCACCTTAATCTAGCCCTGCTTCCGAAGTATTTGTCATAGTCGTTCCATGAACTATAAATGCTCTTATATCAAAGCACCCTGTTCAATAATGCACAAAATAATGGTTTTGACAAAGAAGAAGAGTTTGGATTTATATCCCGCCTTCCTCTCCTGTAAGGAGACTCAAGGTGGCTGACAAACTCCTTTCCCTTCCTCTTCCCACAACAGACACCTTGTGAGGTAGGTGGGGCTGAGAGAGGTCAGAGAGAACTGTGACTAGCCCAAGGTCACCCAGCAGGAGTGTAGGAGTGCGGAAACGCATCTGGTTCACCAGATAAGCCGGTTCTCCAGATTAAAATCCACCTTCTCTTAACCACTAAAAATGAAAAGCGCCTAAAAATGAATGACAATGCTCATACTTGTTTGGGCCTATATTTTAAATGCGGAAGCACACAATTTTCTCAACCGCCACGTTGCAACTGACCAAACTAACATCTTTATCTGGGACAGAGTAGCCCTCTTTAGGCTTTGCACCAAAAGCCATTGTAAACAAAACAATTCTGCCAAATGGATCTAGGGCAGTGATGGCGAACCTTTTTGAGACCGAGTGCCCAAATTGCAACCCAAAACCCACATATTTATCGTAAAGTGCCAACACGGCAATTTAACCTGAATACTGAGGTTTTAGTTAAGAAAAAACGGTTGGCTCGAAGGCGTCGCGTTACTCAGAAGTAAGCTTGAGTAGTAGTCAGTGGCTTTGCTTTAAAACAACCATGCGAAACTCTTTAACAGGTGAATCATGACCCTAGTTAGGTTTACTCAGAAGCAAGCCCCATTACTTTAGCAACCGAGAGAAAACCTCCCCGGAGTAAAGGATACACTTTAGTTCTTAGCATGAAAATCCAATTAGGGTTTAATAGCACTCCAACGGGATTTTTACACTCAGCTTCCCCAAAACTAGGTGTTCCAGTTTAATAATGCTAATAATAAATGAGTCCATACGGCCCAGGCCAGCCTAGATATTATTATTATTGCCAGGGGACTCTGTTTGCACGATGCTTACAGAAGAATCACCGATTGCCTCCTCTGGCACCCGTGCCATAGGTTTGCCACCACTGATCAAGGGTTTCTAGCCTCCGGCTGGTGCTTAAAGATCTCCCAGGGTTACTCCCCATTAGAGATCAGTTTCCCTGGAGAAAACGGCCGCTTTGGGGGTGCAAGCTATGCTGACCTCCTTCCCGCCCCCGAATCTCCAGCAATGTCCCAACATTAACTTCTTTGAGCCTACTCCTCTGCTGTTTACACAGCTTGAATTCAGTAGCTGAGGAGACATTGGCTCAGGGCTAGCAAGTGCAACTTGCACGCGCAAGGGCCCGAGTTCAGTTCCCGGCATCTCCACTTTCAAGATCGCAGACAGCAGCGCAGGGCGATCTGTTTACTTGGACCCTGACAGGCTGGTGTCAGTCTGGGTAGCCAATCTTGGGCATGAGAGACTCCTGCTTTGGCCACCTTGGATAAGGCAGCTCCTGACGAAGGAAGCTTTGACTCTCGAATGTTCCTGCCCTTGAAAATCTTGCTGGTCTACAAGGTGCTCTTAGACTGGAACCGACCAGTCCTCACATTCCTGTTTCCTGTCTTCAAGGGGGGGGGGGGGGGGTTGCTGTTTCAGAGGAAGGGACAGATGTAGCAGCAAAGGAGAACCCAGAGACAGTGGGGTTGGGTCTTTCATTTCAATAAAATGCATTGTTTATTCCTGGTCTCTTTGTTATCCTTATCAGTTGAGGGTTGGGCGAGGGATCTACTGAGGGTTTCCTGACGCCGCGTGGGGCCATTCTACAACTGATCTCCCAACAGCAATGATCAATTCCTGTAGTAGCTCCTGGGGTATAATACTCAGGGGCTGGTCCTTAGATCCATTGAACAGAGGCAAGCTGGTCCAAGCCAACAGCTTTTCATATTTTTCATTCCTCACCTCCTCTTGGGTGAAGACAGATGCAAAGAATTCATTCAGCAGAGAAGCTGAATGAATTCTTTGCATCTGTCTTCACCCAAGAGGAGGTGAGGAACATTCCTGCACCTGAACCAAGAAACTGGGAGAGGCGGAATCCGAGGAACTAGCGAAGATAGTGGTAGACAAGGAAGAAGTTCTGGCAGCCATTGATAAACTAAATGTTACCAAATCCCCTGGCCCAGATTGCATTCACCCAAGAGTTCTTAAAGAGCTCAAGCATGAAATTGCTGATCTTCTCACTTTAATATGCAACTTATCCCTGGAATCAGGCTCCATCCCTGAAGACTGGAAGATGGCCAATGTCACACCAATCTTTAAGAAAGGATCTAGAAGGGACCCAGGAGTACAGGCCAGTCAGTTTATTTATCTGTTCCTGAAGTAGAATTAGTAGAATCTATCATTAAAGATAAAATTATAAAACTATGCTAGAAAAGCAAGACCTGCTGAGAAAAGAGTCAGCATAAAACTTGCAGAGGCAAATCCTGTCTTACAAACTTACCTAGAGTTCTTTGAAGAGGTGTAAGCAGGGCATGTGGACAGAGGTGAACCGGTGGACATTACATACTTGGATTTCCAAAAGGCTTTTGACAAAGTTTCCTCACCAAGAGACTGTTGAGAAAACTCAGCAGTGAAGGAATAAGAGGGGAAGTCCTCCTATGGATTTAAAAGCTGGTTGAGAGCAGGAAACTAAAGAGTGGAGTGTAAATGGGAAGTTCTCACAATGGAGAGATAATAGGAATTGAGTGAAATACACAAAGGATCCGTTTTGGGACCAGTGCTCTTTAACCTATTCATAAATGACACAGGAAGTAGGGGTGGGTAAGCGTGGTGGCCAGAGTTGCCAGATGATACCACCAGGGATGTAGGGAATGGTGAGAACCACAGAGTAGATTGCTAAGAACTCCATTGGGAGGATAGCAAATAAAATTAAGGTGGGGTGGGCTCCAGAAATAGCAAAATGCAGTTCAATGTAGCAAAATGTAAAGTGATGCACACAGGGGCAAAAAAAATCCAAACTTCACATACACGCTACAGGGGTCAGTGCCTATCAGTCTGAGACCAGGAAAGGGATTTTAAACGTCTTAGTTGATAGTTCCGTAGAGATATTAACTCAATGCATGTAAGCTGTGAAAAAGGCAAACTCTATGCTGGGGATCATTAGGAAAAGGGTGGGAATAAAACTGCAAAAAAGTTGTCATGCCCTTATATAAAGCAATTAGATGTGACCGCACTTGGAGTACTAATGTCCAGTTCTAGTCGTAGCATCTCAAAAAGGATATTGAGAGGAGGATAGAAAAAAAGTGCAGAGAAGGGGCAAGCAAAGGGGGGGATGATTGAGGGACTGGAGCACCTTCTTCCTATGAGGGGAGGCTGCAGCGTTTGGGACTCTTTAGTTTGGAGAGGAGGCGGCTAAGGGGGGATATGATTGAAGTCTATAAAATTATGCTTATATAGGGAGTAGAAAATGTTGACAGAGAGAAATTTTTCTCTC
This sequence comes from Sphaerodactylus townsendi, assembly GCF_021028975.2. Classification (NCBI taxonomy): domain Eukaryota; kingdom Metazoa; phylum Chordata; class Lepidosauria; order Squamata; family Sphaerodactylidae; genus Sphaerodactylus; species Sphaerodactylus townsendi. The sequence goes on along the minus strand of NC_059425.1, from coordinate 9,202,538 downwards.
TTTCTCACAATACTAGAAGACAGGGGGCATTCATTGAAAATGCTGGGGGGAAGAATTAGGACTAATAAAAGGAAACACTTCTTCACGCAACGTGTGATTGGTATTTGGAATATGCTGCCACAGGAAGTGAGAGTGATGGCCACTAACCTGGATAGCTTTAAAAGAACTTGGACAGATTTATGGAGGAGAAGTCGATTTGTGGCAACCAATCCTTGATCCTCTTTGATCTGAGATTGCAAATGCCTTAGGTAGGTGATAAAGGAGCAGCAGCAGAAGAGCCATTGCGTTCACATCCTACATGTGAGCTCCCAAAGGCACCTGGTGGGCCACTGCGAGTAGCAGAGAGCTGGACTAGATGGACTTTGGTCTGATCCAGCTGGCTTGTTCTTATGTTCTCTTATGTTCTTATACAAAAAGGGAAACTTACAACCATCCATCCATCCATCCATCCATCCATCCATCCATCCATCCATCCATCCATCCATCCATCCATCCATCCATCCATCCATCCATCCATCCATCTATTTATTTATTTATTTATTTATTTATTTATTTATTTATTTATTGATTGGGTTTATAAACCGCCCTCCCCCGAAGGGCTCAGGGCGGTGAACAAATTAGATAGAGCACAGCATTAAATTAGATACAATAAATATGGATTAAAACAGCTCTAATAATAAGCAAACATGCCAGAACTGGGGACTGGAAAAAATAGCTCCACCCAAACTAAATCACACAGATGATAGGGGAGGAGCAGACTATTTTATTATATACACAATAACCTACCTACCTACCTACCTACCTACCTACCTACCTACCTACCTATCTATCTATCTATCTATCTATCTATCTATCTATCTATCTATCTATCTATCTATCTATCTATCTATCTATCTATCTATCTATCTATCTATCTATCTATCTATCCACACAATGTATGCTGAGCTCTATGGCACCTCCATCTACAGAGGCAGTCTACCTCCAAAGTGGTTGGTTGTGGGGGGGGGGGGTGGACTCTCAAGAACTACAGGCGCCCTGCAGCATTATGCTCCAATGGCCCGCCAGTACTACAACTCCCATCAGCCTCCGTCGCAGAACGCTAGACGTCACCGGCGCGCCACGCGCACGCCAGAGCGTCAGGGCGCTCCCTGTCGGGAATCCCCACCCTTTTCGCGGGTGACGTAGGCCGTCCCCGGAGCCAATGGGCATTGAGATCCTCGCAGGCTGGCAGAGGGGGCCGACGCAGCAGGACCCGCGGCGGAGGGAGGGCAGGCATGGCCCGGAACGGCGGGGGAAACCCCTTCGAGGGGGACCCGGGGAATCCCTTCCAGGTGCGTCGCGGGGCGGGGCTCCTTTCTCAGTCTCCTCCCCCTGGGGTAACTGTGACTCCGGGGTAATGGGATCCTACCTCGCTATGGGCAGAAAACGGGGTAACGGGGGCTTGCTGGGACCTTTAGCCTCAGTTCCTGCAGGGCAAGCACGGCGCGGGTGTGCTGAGTAACCCCCAAGTCCCTTCTCCCTCCGTCTCCCTCCACCCCCATCTTTCCGGGGTAAATGCAGAAGTGGGGTGGTTGGATTTACCCCCGATGCTATACTTAGGAGTTTTTTAGGGCGAGGGATTTATCTCGACTCGCAGGGTCGAGGTCTGCTTAATTTGCCAGCATTTCTCCTACCTTTCCTACCTGCCTACCTTTCCAGAGGTTGCCATTTCTTCTGCCTCTCCTACCTTTCCTGCCTACCTTTCCAGAGGTTGCCATTTCTTCCGCCTTTCCTACCTGCCTACCTATCCAGAGGTTGCCATTCCCTCCGCCTTTCCTACCTGCCTGCCTTTCCAGAGGTTGCCATTTCTTCTGCCTTTCCTACCTGCCTACCTATCCAGAGGTTGCCATTCCTTCCGCCTTTCCTACCTGCCTACCTTTCCAGAGGTTGCCATTTCTTCTGCCTTTCCTACCTGCCTACCTATCCAGAGGTTGCCATTCCTTCCACCTTTCCTACCTGCCTACCTTTCCAGAGGTTGCCATTTCTTCTGCCTCTCCTACCTGCCTTCCTTTCCAGAGGTTGGCATTTCTTCTGCCTTTCCTACCTGCCTACCTTTCCAGAGGTTGCCATTCCTTCCACCTTTCCTACCTGCCTTCCTTTCCAGAGGTTGGCATTTCTTCTGCCTTTCCTACCTGCATTCCTTTCCAGAGGTTGCCATTTCTCCTACCTGTTCTATCTGCCCACCTTTCCAGGGGTTGCTGCATCTGGCAAGACAGTGGGGTGATGGGTTAGGCGCAGTGGTGGTGAACCTTTGGCACTCCAGATGTTATGGACTACAATTCCCATCAGCCCCTTCCAGCATGGCCAATTGGCCTTGCCCTACGTTTGAGGCTGCTGGGTGTATTTTCACCCTGCTATTACTGTTATTCAGCACCTCCCCTTCCCCTGGAGATAGATGGAAGAGTTTAGATTTCTCCTCGACCAATACAAAGCCTTCCAGGTTTTTTCTAATGCTTATCTGTGTTTGCAAAGCAGATAGGCTTTTGCCCGGATCCTACTGTGTGGTTTTAATAAAGTATTCAGTAACTAGGCCCCGCTGCTACTGCATTTCCTCAGTGTCTCTCCTTCCTCTGGAGAGTTTGGATTGTAATAAAGTATTTGATAACTAGACCTAGACGTATCTATTAGCGCAACAAACTGATCATCCATATTAGGAGCAGTCTATCTCTCGATATCGGACACCCAGACCTGTTTTTGTCTTTCTCACGGACATCCCAGAAGCGCTTAGCTGATCGCTGTTGGAAACAGGATGCAGGCTTAGAGGGAAATAAGATGGGGCAAATCCTTAGCATTTATTTTGTTTTAAAGATTACTCTAAGGCGGTGATGAAAGTAGAACCTTTTTTGAGAACCGAGGTACTTGGAATTGCAGCTAAAGGAAACCACTTATTTATCATAGAAGTGCCAACGCATGGCAGATTTAACCTGAATACTGGAGTTTTTCTAAACTTCTCGAGTATTCAGATTAAATTGATGTTGGCATTTAATGATAAATAAAGTAAGGTTTTGGAAATAGACTCAAGGTGTGCGTTACTCAGGAGTAGGCGGAAGGTGGTAGTTGTTGGCTTTGCTTTGAAGCAACCATGCAACTCTTCCAACGGGTGAATCACGACCCTAGGAGGGTTTACTCAGAAGCAAGCCCCATTGCCAGCAACCGAGATTACTCCCAGGTAAAGGATCGCGCTTTAGTTCTTTGCATGAAAATCAGTGGGGTTTAACAGCGCTTAACAGGGTTACCTACACCTCTTCCCCAAAACTAGGTTATAGGTTTAATGCTAATAATCAAGCCCAGCAGCCGAGGCCAGCCTAGCGTGTTAATGGAATTGATTTTCCACTTTACATGATGAACTCTGTTTGTGCATGCCCACAGAGAGGGCTCTGAGGGCCACCTCTGGCACCCGTGCCATAGGTTCGCCATCACTGACCTAGATGTATCTATTAGCACAACAACTGATCATCCATATTAGGAGCAGTCTATCTCTCGATATCGGACACCCAGACCTGTTTTTGTCTTTCTCACGGGCATACCAGAAGCGCTTAGCTGATCGCTGTTGGAAACAGGACGCGGGCTTAGAGGGAAATAAGATGGGGCAAATCCTTAGCATTTATTTTGTTTTAAAGATTACTCGAAGGAGGTCAGGTGCTGTTTATTGTATTGGTCTTGGTTTCCTTATTTGGATTGTGTTCTCTGTTTTTGTCATTTGCCTGAGTCCTTGGTGGGAGAAAGGAGGACTATAAACCAAGTTAAATTTGGGGGAAAGTTTTAAATATAAATAAAACTTGGTTGAGAAGTAACTGGAACTGTTGAGGAGTAAGTGGAACCAACCTTAATTACTGATTGGGGTAATGGTTTGCCATTGCTTGCCCTCTGCATAGCAACTCAAGATATACTTGGTTGTCTACCAGCTAAGTACTAATCAGGGCCGACTAACCCTGCTTAGCTTCCAAAATCTGACCAGAGCAGGCTAGTCTGGGCAATCCAGGTCAAGGCAAGAGGTGAACTGAGGTTATTAGCCATTGCCTGCCTCCGAATAGCAACCCTGGATATCCCATCCAAATACTAACCAGGGTTAACCCTGGTTAGCTTCCAAGATCTGGCTACCCTGAGCAATTCAAGGCAAGAGATGAACTGAGGTTATTGCCTGTCTCCATATAACAACCCTGGACTTTCCATCCAAATACTAACCAGGGTTAAACCTGGTTAGCTTCCAAGATTTGGCTACCCTGAGCCATGCAGGTCAATGCAAGAGATGAACTGAGGTTATTTAGCCATTGCCTGCCTCCGGATAGCAACCCTGGATATCCCATCCAAATACTAACCAGGGTTAACCCTAGTTAGCTTCCAAGATCTGGCTACCCTGAGCAATTCAAGGCAAGAGATGAACTGAGGTTATTGCCTGTCTCCATATAGCAACCCTGGACTTCTCATCCAAATACTAACCAGGGTTAACCCTAGTTAGCTTCCAAGATCTGGCTACCCTGAGCAATTCAAGGCAAGGTGAGGTTATTGCCTGCCTCCATATAGCAACCCTGGACTTTCCATCCAAATACTAACCAGGGTTAACCTGGTTAGCTTCCAAGATTTGGCTACCCTGAGCCATGCAGGTCAAGGCAAGAGATGAACTGAGGTTATTGCCTGTCTCCATATAGCAACCCTGGACTTTCCATCCAAATACTAACCAGGGTTAACCCTAGTTAGCTTCCAAGATCTGGCTACCCTGAGCAATTCAAGGCAAGATGAGGTTATTGCCTGCCTCCATATAACAACCCTGGATTTCCCATCCAAATACTAACCAGGGTTAACCTGGTTAGCTTCCAAGATTTGGCTACCCTGAGCTATGCAGGTCAAGGCAAGAGGTGAACTGAGGTTATTACCTGTCTGCATATTGCAACCCTGGACTTCCCATCCAAATACTAACCAGGGTTAACCCTAGTTAGCTTCCAAGATCTGGCTAGCCTGAGCCATGCAGGTCAAGGCAAGAGGTGAACTGAAGTTATTGCCTGCCTCCACATAGCAACCCTGGACTTTCCATCCAAACACTAACCAGGGCCAACTCCTGGTTAGCTTCCAAGATTTGGCTAGCTTGGACCATCGGGCTCTCCTCTCCCTTATGGTAATGAAATTAACACACACCCCCTCTCTTTCTGATATTTTCTAAGTGAGTTACCGTAGTGGCCCTTTCCAAACCGAGGCGGGCTCCTTTTTACACGTGGCTGCAATTTGGCCCCCTCCATTTACTTTGGGATTGTGCAGAAGAATCCTCTCAGGGCTGCAGAGATGCCTTAGATACTTTCTCGGAAGGACCAACTTTTGTGGTAGAAAGGCTGTCCTTTCACTCCCGCGGCAATGAGTAACTGCCCTTGGTAATATTTACCTTGGGCGGGTGTCGATGTCTCAATCCTTAAGAGCGATCGAGGGGAGGTTAACGCTGCCAGGGACCTCTCCTTTGGCCATCTGCCAGCAGTTTTTTTCCAATCCCAGATATTCACGAGGGAGGTGTGGCTACTGGCCGATCGTTCTGTACATGCTCAGAAACCCTGGACTCTTTAATAATAGTCTCAATGGACCTCCATGTGGCCTCCAATGAAGGAGACCGACTGGGGTGGGGAATTTCTCAGTTTAGGGGGGTCCCTGCTTCTGCCATGATTGCCAGGGGCCACCCCCTGGTCCCCAAAGTTTCCTTAAATAATACTTAACATTGATATCAGTGGTGGCGAACCTATGGCACTCCAGATGTTCATGAACTACAATTCCCATCAGCCCTTGGGAATTGTAGTCCATGAACATCTGGAGTGCCATAGGTTCGCCACCACTGATATCATTGTTAAGTATTATTTAAGGAAACTGTTTCACAGTACTTGAGCCTTACAGGTACAGAATATTCTTTTTGATTACCTAGAGCAGTGATGGCGAACCTTTTCGAGACCAAGCGCCCAAACTGCAATCCAAAACTCGCTGATTCATCGCAAAGTGCCAACACGGCAATTTAACCTGAATATTGAGGTTTTAGTCTATTAAAAAAACGGCTGGCTCAGAGGCGTGCGTTACTCAGGAGTAAGCTTGGTGGTAGTCGGTGGCTCTGCTTTGAAGCAACCGTGCAATGGGTGAGTCACGACCCTAGGATGGTTTACTCAGAAGCAAGCCCCATTGCCAGCAACCGAGCTTGCTCCCAGGTAAAGCGAGATACACTTTAGTTCTTTGCGTGAAAATCAGTGGGGTTTAACGAAGCGCTTAGCAGAGTTACCTACGCAAGCTACCCCAAGGCCACAAGACCTATTTAATGCTAACAATCAAACCCCAGCGGCCCAGGCCAGCCTAGATGTGTGTGTGTGGGTGGGGGGCGATTTCCCCCCACTTGATGAACTCTGTTTGCACGTGCCGACAGAGAGGGCTCTGAGTGCCACCTCTGGCACCCGTGCCATAGGTTCGCCACCACTGACCTGGAGGTATACCTGCCCTTGTTTCTCATGGGTAAACCCCCTAGTCCCCAGCAGAAAAAGAGGGTAGGGTTGCCAACTCCAGGTTGGCTAACTCCTGGATATTTGGGGTGGGACCTGGGGAAGCAGGGACCTCAATAGGGTACGATTCCGTAGGGCCAACCCTCCAAAACATCCATTTTCTCCAAGAGAACTGGTTTCTGTATTCTGGAGATGAGCTGTAATTCGGGGAGGGAGGGGGGATTCCCCAGTTCCCACCTGGAGGTTGGCATCCCTGGCTTCTGCCTGCCCACCAAACTTGTTAGCTCAAGCTTGAGAGCATCCATTCCCAGGAGCAGCGTACCCCTGAGAGCTGAATAGTGAAGAAGAAGAAGAAGTTTGGATTTATATCCCCCCTTTCTCTCCTGCAGGATACTCAAAGGGGCTTACAATCTCCTTGCCCTTCCCCTCTCACAACAAACACCCTGTGAGGTGGGTGGGGCTGAGAGAGCTCCGAGAAGCTGTGACTAGCCCAAGGTCACCCAGCTGGCGTGTGTGGGAGTGCACAGGCTAATCTGAATTCCCCAGATAAGCCTCCACAGCTCAGGCGGCAGAGCTGGGAATCAAACCCGGTTCCTCCAGATTAGATACACGAGCTCTTAGCCTCCTACGCCACTGCTGCTCCAGCGAAGTGCTTTGGGGTCAGTGCCTCGCTCGAGGGTTTCCTGAAATCATCTGACTTTCCACTGTCGAAAAACAGGAAACCGATTCGGCGGGAACTTTGCTGACTCCGCAACCTCTTGCCTGCCGATTGCGCTGCCAGCAGCCGGTGAGCAGTTGTGAGGGACTGGCGTTGTAGAGCCAATGTGGAGGAGCGGCAAATATAATTGAAACCAGGGAGACTTGGGTTCAAATTCTCGCTCTGTTATGAAGCTTGCTGTGTCACCGTGGGCCGGTTTCTCTCCCGGTCGTTTTCGGATGAGCCTACCTCACAAGGAACGCTCTTTTGTTCCTTGGGTGGAAAATGAGATGAAAACTAGATGTTATCGTGTATCTGTCTGGCCCAGGGGTCTGCAACCCGCGGCTCTGCAGATGTTCATGGACTACAATTGCCAATTGGCCATGCTGGCAGGGGCTGATGGGAATTGTAGTCCAGGAACATCTGGAGAGCCGCAGGTTGCAGACCCCTGGTCTGGCTCTGGCCCCTTCCGCACATGCAGAATAATGCACTTTCAATCCACTTTCACAGTTGTTTGCAAGTTTGCAAGGAGCAGCAGTGGCGTAGGAGGTTAATAGCTCGTGTATCTAATCTGGAGGAACCGGGTTTGATTCCCAGCTCTGCCGCCTGAGCGGTGGAGGCTTATCTGGGGAATTCAGAATAGCCTGGGCACGCCCACACACGCCAGCTGGGTGACCTTGGGCTAGTCACAGCTTCTTGGAGCTCTCTCAGCCCCACCTACCTCACAGGGTGTTTGTTGTGAGGGGGGAAGGGCAAGGAGAGAAAGGGGGGAATATAAATCCAAACTACTCCTCCTCCTCCTCCTCCTCCTCCTCCTCTTCTTCTTCTTCTTCTTCTTCTTTCTAAATAATAGAGTATGCAGCAGTGGCGTAGGAGGGTAAGAGCTCATGTATCTAATCTGGAGGAACCGGGTTTAATTCCCAGCTCTGCCGCCTGAGCTGTGGAGGCTTATCTGGGGAATTCAGATTATTAGCCTGTGCACTCCCACACACGCCAGCTGGGTGACCTTGGGCTAGTCACAGCTTCTCGGAGCTCTCTCAGCCCCATCCACCTCACAGGGTGTTTGTTGTGGGGGGGGGGGGAGGGCAAGGAGATTGTCAGCCCCTTTGAGTCTCCTGCAGGAGAGAAAGGGGGGATATAAATCCAAACTCTTCTTCTTCTTCTTCTTTGAAAGCGGATCGTAAGTGTATTGTTCTGCCTGTGCGGAAGGGACCTCTGATAGCTGCTTCAGAGTTTGGCTTGTCCCCTTCTAGCTCCTGATGGTCTTTTAGGGCAGGTTTCTCGACAGTTGGCTTTCCGGGTTCTCTGCAAAAGAAATTCTTCAAATCTCCTCGCTTCTCATGGTGACTTTCCTTTGTTCGCAGGACCCAGCCGTCACCCAGCACAGACCAAGCTCCGAATACGCCACCTTGGATGTCTACAATCCCTTTGAAAACCCGGGGGTAAGGGGGCTGCGGAGTGGGTGGGTCGGGGTCTAGCTCTTGCGGGACGCAGAGGCCGAGAAACTCCTGATAGTTTCAAAGAGGAGATATTTCCTCATTTGCTTTTGTCCGTTTTCAAAATGAGCGTCTGCCTTTGGGAGGCTGAGAACCACGAGTGGGTTTTTCTCCCCTGTTTCTCCCTTTCCTCCAAACTGCAAATTGTGCCCCTGATTGGGTATAGTCAGTGGTGGGATCCAAAAATTTTAGTATCAGGTTCCCATGGCGGTGGGATTCAAACAGTGGCATAACACCAATGGGGCTGGGCGGGGCATGACGGGGGCGTGGCCAGGCATTCCGGGGGCGGGGCATTAATAATTTCTCTGTTACTGTAAAAAACTCTTACTGTAAAAAAAAAGTTCCTAATTTCCAGCTGGTATCTTTCTGTCCATAATTTAAACTCATTCTAGCAAGTCCTACCATCTACTGCCAACAGAAACAACTACTTCTCCTCTAATTGACTGCCTGTCAAATACTTAATACTTTCAAATACTTAATTTTGTTTCTAGAAATCAAAAGGAGGATACTTGCCTTAAACAAGGAACTTTACCCTATTTCTAAAACATGTTTTTAAACCAGCCCAACAGGGAGAATTATCCCGTTTTCTACCTTTGCTAACCAGCCACATAGGAAACAACAGGACTTTATGGTTTTTGGACCTAATGGAATTTCTAACGGAAAAGCGGACCCAATTAGTAGCCCCCTCTCGGCACACGCAAATAATTAGTAACCCACTCTCAGGAACTGGTGAGAACCTGCTGGATCCCACCTCTGGGTGTAGTGTTGTTGCAAAGCAGTGGGTGGGTGGGTGTTCGTTCGTTCGTTCGTTACCGTTAGATTACGTTAGTTAGTTAGATTCGTTAAGTTAGTTAGATTGGATTGGAACCATACCCAAGATATCAGCCAGGGTACCTCCTAAATGTGAGTTTCTGTTCCTTGCGTGTAGAGGGACAGAGGTGGTATTTTTCGGCTGCCCAGGTTGCTTCCATAAGTGCCAGCGGCCGCTTGGGCGGGGTGAACAGAAAGGGGAGGCTGGAGTTCAGGTTCCCTGTACAGCCATGAAACAGAAAGCGATCACCTCACAGGGTTGTTTTAAGGATCCAATTGGGGCAGCAGAACCGTGGGCATGAACTCTTTCGGAAACGAGTAGGGTAAAAATGGAGTAGGCATTTGACATTCCTCCTGTGTCTTTCACAGCAGCGTGAGCCCCCTCCGTATGAATCCCGGCCTTCGGTTCCACCTGCCCCGCCACTTCCAGCCCCACAACTCCCCAAGAAGACAAGCCCCACAGAACCCAGGAATTATGGCTCCTATGGAACTCAGGTATCACAAAAGCCTCTCTCTCTCTCTCTTCTCTCTTCTCTCTTCTCTCTCTCTCTCTCTCTCTAAGAACATAAGAAGAACATAAGAACTAGCCTGCTGGATCACACAAGAGTCCATCTAATCCAACACTCTGCTACTCGCAGTGGCCCACCAGGTACCTTTGGGAGCTCACATGCAGGAGGTGAAAGCAATGGCCTTCTGCTGCTGCTGCTCCCAAGCACCTGGTCTGCTCAGGCCTTTGCAATCTCAGATCAAGGAGGATCAAGATTGATAGCCGTAGATTGGCTTCTCCTCCATAAATCTGTCCAAGCCCCTTTTAAAGCTATCCAGGTTAGTGGCCATCACCACCTCCTGTGGCAGCATCTTCCAAACACCCATCACCCGTTGCGTGAAGAAGTGTTTCCTTTTATTAGTCCTAATTCTTCCCCCCAGCATTTTCAATGAGTGCCCCCTGGTTCTAGTATTGTGAGAAAGAGAGAAAAATTTCTCTCTGTCCACATTTTCTACCCCATGCATAATTTTATAGACTTCAATCCTATCCCCCCTCAGACGTCTCCTCTCCAAACTAAAGAGTCCCAAACGCTGCAGCCTCTCCTCATAGGGAAGGTGCTCCAGTCCCTCAATCATCCTCGTTGCCCTTCTCTGCACTTTCTCTCTCTCTCTCTCTCTCTCTCTCTCTCTCTCTCTCTCTCTCTCTCTCTGTGTGTGTGTGTGTGTGTGTGTGTGTGTGTCCCCTCCCAAATTTTATTTTTGAAGCGTGAGGAATGCCTTCTCTTAAGCTCACCTCGGATTGTGTCTCCTGTATCTGCACAAACTAGAATTATTTGGGGAGACCCGCACAATATTGTGATTCAGGAAATTCCTGCTTCAAATGTGACCTCTCCTTACGACCTTCAATTTACCCACACTCAGCCTTGCCTTTGCAATATGGAGAATATCGGTGTTGGCCTACCTTACAGGATTATTGTAAGGGTTACAAGAGATATAATTTGTGGGCCACTTTGAACCCTGGAAGAAGGAGGACGAGGAAGAGGAGTTGTTGTTTGTATAAACCCATTTCTGTCCCAAAGGGGCTTACAAATTCCTTTCTCTTCCTCTTCCCCACAACAGACACCTTGGGAGGTAGGTGAGGATGAGAGAGCTGTGACTAGCTCAAAGTCACCCAGCTGGCATGTGTTGGTGTGCACAAATTAATCCGATTCACCAGTCTTTCTCTCAGTTAGACCTGCCTTGCAGGGTTATCGTCAGGGCTGGGGAGTGGAGGACGTCCTGGAGAAAGGGCAAGATTAAAAATGTTTAGACAGACCAGAAGGAGATCTCCCGAACTCTGCATTCTTGAAAATTTCATCCAGCCTCCACTCTGGATTCTGAGGTTTCTCTATGAGAGCCAGCGTGGTGTAGTGGTTAAGAGCAGGTGGACTCTAATCTGGAGAACTGGGGTTGATTCCCCACTCCTTCACCTGAGTGGCAGAGGCTTATCCGGTGAACCAGATGTGTTTCCGCACTTCTACATTCCTGCTGGGTGACCTTGGGCTAGTCGCAGTTCTCTCAGAACTCTCTCAGCCCCACTTGCCTCCCAAGGTGTCTGTTGTGGGGAGAAGAGGGGAAAGGAGCTTGTCAGCCCCTTTGAGTCTCCTTACAGAGGAGAAATGGGAGGGGGGTATAAATCCAAACTCTTCTTATTCTTTTGATATTGCCTTGATAGCTTTCAGAGCTAGAAACTTGATTTGTTAAATAAAATAGCTGATAAAACTTGGTGGGAGAAAAAAAAATACAGTGTACTGGATACCAGTATCATGCTTACAAGGTCGAAGTTTAAGATTTGAGGCTCTTATCTTTCACAGGTGGTAGGTTCTCAGTATTTCCTTTCCACACTCCTGTGTTGTGGTGGTTTAAGGTTGTTTGGCAAGCTTCCTGTCTCGGTCCTGATACTGGAAACAGAGCATTATAGTTCCTATCTATAAAAAAAGTCAAACAATAACATGACCCAGTTAAGTATCCCCCTCTCTGCCTTTTGCATATTTCCTCTAAATTACTTACACACTGTTTGTTATTCGAATTGGAAGTTGGGTAATATCCTCGTATCTTTATAATCCTGAGCAAGCAGGTTTCCCTTGCAGAGAAAGGTAACGTGGATGATTGAGGGACTGGAGCACCTTCCTTATGAAGAGAGGCTGCAGCGTTTGGGACTCTTTAGTTGGGAGAGGAGACGTCTGAGGGGAGATATGATTGAAGTCTATGAAATTATGCATGGGGTAGAAAATGTCGCCAGAGAGAAATTTTTCTCTCTTTCTCACAATACTAGAACCAGGGGGCATACATTTGAAAATGCTGGGGGGAAGAATTAGGACTAATAAAAGGAAACACTTCTTCACACAACGTGTGATGGGTGTTTGGAATATGCTGCCACAGGAGGTGGTGCTGGCCACTCACCTGGATAGCTTTAAAAGGGGCTTGGACAGATTTATGGAGGAGAAGTTGATCTATGGCTACCAGTCTTGATCCTCTTTGATCTGAGATTGCAAATGCCTGAGCAGACCAGGTGCTTGGGAGCAGCAGCCGCAGAAGGCCATTGCTTTCACCTCCTGCATGTGAGCTCCCAAAGGCACCTGGTGGGCCACTGCGAGTAGCAGAGAGCTGGACTAGATGGACTCTGGTCTGATCCAGCTGGCTTGTTCTTATGTTCTTATGTTCCTTAATAGAGCCAGCGTGGTGTAGTGGTTAAGAGCAGGTGGATTCTAATCTGGAGAACCAGGTTCGATTCCCTGAGTGGCGGAGGCTTATCAGGGGAACCAGATGTGTTTCCGCACTCTTACATTCCTGCTGGGTGACCTTGAGCCAGTCCCAGTTCTCTCAGGACTCTCTCAGCCCCACCTGCCTCACGAGGTGTCTGTTGTGGGGAGCAGAAGGGAAAGGAGCTTGTCAGCTACCTTGAGTCTCCTCATGGGAGACAAAGGTGGGATATAAATCCAAACTCTTCTTAAGGGTCAAATTACAGTTGATCATTTCTTGACTCCGAAGGTCCTAATTTAAAAATATACTAAACTATAAACCATGGTGGCGAATCTTTGGCACTCCAGATGTTTGGCCAATTGGCCCTGCTGGCAGGGACTGATGGGAATTGTAGTCCATGAACATCTGGAGTGCCAAAGGTTCGCCACCACTGCGACATTTGCTTCAGCTTTTGATTCTATAGAGCAGGGGTCTTCAAACTATGGCCTTCCAGATGTTCATGGACTACAATTCCCATCAACCCCTGCCAGCATGGCCAAGTGGTAGGGCTCATGGGAATTGTAGTCTATGAACATCTGAAGGGCCATAGTTTGAAGACCCCTGCTATAGAGTGATCAAGATCATGGGCCAAACTTGACAAAAACAAATATTGTGGAAGGTTATTAAGGAATTACGTTCCAACCTCGCAGTCAGGACGAGAATGGGTTCGTGCGGTGCTCTTACGAACTCTGTCCAACTATTGCACCAACGATTTTGTTCCGAAGAAGAAGAGTTGGTTTTTACACCCCGTTTTCCTCTACCTTTGAGGAGCCTCGGCTAAGCAGTTTACAATTACCTTCCCTTCCGCTCCCCACAACAGGAAGGTGGGGCTGAGAGAGTTCTGAGAGAACTGGGACAGGCCCAAGGTCACTCAGCAGGCTTCATGTCGAGGAGTGAGTAAACAAATCCAGCTCTCTCAGGCCATTCTCAAAAAGTCCCCCACCCAAAATTGCCTGGTCAAAATATTTTAGCCCTTTTGGACGCAGATGATGGGGCTATAATGTTTTTTTCCCAGAACTAGCCTTGGGAGGATATTGGTTAGATTGTTGGATTACTGCGATTGAGAGAAGTTGGGGCTTAATTATAATAATATAAAAATCGTAGCCTTTGGTAATAACAGACCCAAGCACAGGTAGATTGTTAAAGGCCCTGAAGTAGAACAGCGTCCCTGTTTTAGATATCTTGGCATGCTATTCCATTCATTTCTTTCCTGGCAGGGCACAACTCAAAGCCAACTTATCTGTCCAGACTCTGGGGGCTATCTTGACATTTTTCTTTGCAAAGGGCAATCGGCGTATAATACGTAAAATTTTAACTAATTTGTAATGTTAACTATATCTTTTTTTATGTAACAGTGTTTTGAACTGGTTGTTGAGGGTTTTCTGAGCTGTAGCCGTGGTCTAGTAGTTTTCACTTGACACGTTTTGCCCGTATCTATGGCTGGTATCTTTAGAGCACAGGTGTCAAACTCGCAGGCCCCCCAGATGTTATGGACTACAGTTCCCATCATCCCCTGCCAGCATCATGCTGGCAGGGGATGATGGGAAATGTAGCCCATAACATCTGGAGGGCCACGAGTTTGACACCTGTGCTTTAGAGGCATCTTATCATGACGTGCCTCTGAAGATGCCAGTCATAGATGGGGCAAAACGTGACAAGTGAAAACTACCAGACCACGGCCACGCAGCCTGGAAAACCCACAACAGCCGGGTGATTCTGACTGCGAAAGCCTTTGAAAATACAAATTTTAAATCCTGTTTGTTTGGCTTTCTGTTATAATATGTATGTTGCTGTATATTTTGGGTTGTTATGACCTATGAAGAGAAAAAAAGAATTAAAAAATATTAGTGTATTGTCGAAGGCTTTGACGGCCGGAATCACTGGGATGCTGTGTGGTTTCCGAGCTGTATGGCCATGTTCGAGAAATCCTCTGAAGATGCCAGCCACAGATGCAGGCGAAACGTCAGGAGAGAACGCTGCTAGAACACGGCCAAACAGCCCGGAAACCACCCAACACCCCAGTAAAAATATTATTTATTAAGAACAATGTATATAATTCCAGTAAAAATTATTACTAAAAATTATATTTACCCTTTCACAAATTATCCCTTTTACTTTTTGGGTTTTTTTTCCTGAAATATACGATCCGTGTGTTAACTTAACAAGTTAGCCATTTTAATACTATTAGAGTTTGTTATTGTTTTTTCATTTTTTTTTCTTTTTATTCATTTGTATTAACTGATAGTGTGACTCACTTTCATAATTTAATACATCAACTTGCCTAGGCCGAAAATTTCTGTTACTAATTATTACGGGTATTTATAACAAATAATTGCAACTGTAATAATCTTTTTTAAAAAAGATTCTGTTGAGTTTCAGTAAGGAAGTCTCAAGGAAGATATGTAATGACATTTAATTTTTAACACCAATTCAGTTTTCTTACTAATTCAAACATCAAATGTTATCCAAGTTGCTTTTATAATTTATATATTTTATTTTTAATTTCAATTTAATAAAAATATACTATTAAAAAAAGAAAATACAATTGAAGAAGAAGAGGAAGAGTTTGGATTTATATCCCCCCTTTCTCTCCTGCAGGAGACTCAAAGGGGCTTACAATCTCCTTGCCCTTCCCCCCTCACAACAAACACCCTGTGAGGTAGGTGGGGCTGAGAGAGCTCCAAAGAACTGTGACTAGCCCAAGGTCACCCAGCTGGCATGTGTGGGAGTGTACAGGCTAATCTGAATTCCCCAGATAAGCCTCCACAGCTCAGGCGGCAGAGGTGGGAATCAAACCCGGTTCCTCCAGATTAGATACACGAGCTCTTAACCTCCTACGCCACTGCGTAAATTCTTTTAAATTCCTTTGTTGTGGCTTTCTGTTATAATATGTATGTTTTTGGGTTGTTATGGCCTATGAGAGCATTTGTTGGCCAAGACTCCTTGTGGCATTACTGCCAGAAATACACAAGCAGTATGTGATTCAAGAAGAAGAGTTGGATTGATATCCCCCCTTTCTCTCCTGTAAGGAGACTCAAAGGGGCTTACAAACTCCCTTCCTTTCCCCCTCACAACAAACACCCTGTGAAGTAGGTGGGGCTGAGAGAGATCCAAAGAACTGTGACTAATCCAAGGTCACCCAGCTGATGTGTGTTGGAGTGCACAGGTTATATTATTTATCAGGATGGTTTGCAGTCTCAAACTCACGATAACAGGAACGCGATTCAGCACAAGCTACGTTGATCAGGAGGCTTTGCGCCTCGAAAGCGGACATCTTATCACGGAAACCGCTTGCGTTTGGCTTCCAGAGTCTTGTTTACTATTGGACTAATTATACTTGAGTCTCACGCCTTGTTTAGCGTATTAAGAAAAGTTGTCTTGAATTGAGATGTGCTTTTCGTCCTGTGTTTTGAGCTCTATTGTAATTTGAACACGTTATATAATAGGTGATTATTGTTTTGAATTGCCCTGTGACCCCTTGATTATAAATTTCATAAATATTTAATTGATTGTCTTTTTGTACGCAATGGGGAGTGAATGGTTTGCATTTGTATCTCATTTGCTGCTCACCCCTCTCTGTCGGAATAATACCGGAACAGGGGCACATAGCCAAATATCTTGAATTATTAACTGAACCCCAACAGAGATGGATTATCACAAGGGCCAGATCCAATACCTTCCCATCGGCCATTACAAACGGTCGTTACTTATCCATCCCTCTCCAGGATCGGGTTTGTCCACACTGTAAAAATCAAGTGGAGACTCTTGCTCACATTATTCTTGACTGCCCGAGATATGTGGGCATTAGGAATTTCTCTCCCAGGCTGGCCCTAGACAAGTCTGAAAGTGACTCTGACTGTCCTGTTGTGGAGCTTCTGTTAAACAACACAGAGGCCATGCTCTTGGAAAAAGTAGCAAAATTTCTTTTACAAGTGACAGAACTTTCTAAGTAATGTATACTGCTATATACAGTCTTCCTGTCTGTGCTTTGTACTCTTGATTTGTACTTCAAAAATGTCTGGCAACGCTCTAGAACCGTGGTGGCAAACCTTTGGCACTCCAGATGTTATGGACTACAATTCCCATGGGGGGGGGGTGGGGGGGGGGGGGGGTGGGGGGGGGGGGGGGTGGGGGGGGGGGGGGGTGGGGGGGGGGGGGGGTGGGGGGGGGGGGGGGTGGGGGGGGGGGGGGGTGGGGGGGGGGGGGGGTGGGGGGGGGGGGGGGTGGGGGGGGGGGGGGGTGGGGGGGGGGGGGGGTGGGGGGGGGGGGGGGTGGGGGGGGGGGGGGGTGGGGGGGGGGGGGGGTGGGGGGGGGGGGGGGTGGGGGGGGGGGGGGGTGGGGGGGGGGGGGGGTGGGGGGGGGGGGGGGTGGGGGGGGGGGGGGGTGGGGGGGGGGGGGGGTGGGGGGGGGGGGGGGTGGGGGGGGGGGGGGGTGGGGGGGGGGGGGGGTGGGGGGGGGGGGGGGTGGGGGGGGGGGGGGGTGGGGGGGGGGGGGGGTGGGGGGGGGGGGGGGTGGGGGGGGGGGGGGGTGGGGGGGGGGGGGGGTGGGGGGGGGGGGGGGTGGGGGGGGGGGGGGGTGGGGGGGGGGGGGGGTGGGGGGGGGGGGGGGTGGGGGGGGGGGGGGGTGGGGGGGGGGGGGGGTGGGGGGGGGGGGGGGTGGGGGGGGGGGGGGGTGGGGGGGGGGGGGGGTGGGGGGGGGGGGGGGTGGGGGGGGGGGGGGGTGGGGGGGGGGGGGGGTGGGGGGGGGGGGGGGTGGGGGGGGGGGGGGGTGGGGGGGGGGGGGGGTGGGGGGGGGGGGGGGTGGGGGGGGGGGGGGGTGGGGGGGGGGGGGGGTGGGGGGGGGGGGGGGTGGGGGGGGGGGGGGGTGGGGGGGGGGGGGGGTGGGGGGGGGGGGGGGTGGGGGGGGGGGGGGGTGGGGGGGGGGGGGGGTGGGGGGGGGGGGGGGTGGGGGGGGGGGGGGGTGGGGGGGGGGGGGGGTGGGGGGGGGGGGGGGTGGGGGGGGGGGGGGGTGGGGGGGGGGGGGGGTGGGGGGGGGGGGGGGTGGGGGGGGGGGGGGGTGGGGGGGGGGGGGGGTGGGGGGGGGGGGGGGTGGGGGGGGGGGGGGGTGGGGGGGGGGGGGGGTGGGGGGGGGGGGGGGTGGGGGGGGGGGGGGGTGGGGGGGGGGGGGGGTGGGGGGGGGGGGGGGTGGGGGGGGGGGGGGGTGGGGGGGGGGGGGGGTGGGGGGGGGGGGGGGTGGGGGGGGGGGGGGGTGGGGGGGGGGGGGGGTGGGGGGGGGGGGGGGTGGGGGGGGGGGGGGGTGGGGGGGGGGGGGGGTGGGGGGGGGGGGGGGTGGGGGGGGGGGGGGGTGGGGGGGGGGGGGGGTGGGGGGGGGGGGGGGTGGGGGGGGGGGGGGGTGGGGGGGGGGGGGGGTGGGGGGGGGGGGGGGTGGGGGGGGGGGGGGGTGGGGGGGGGGGGGGGTGGGGGGGGGGGGGGGTGGGGGGGGGGGGGGGTGGGGGGGGGGGGGGGTGGGGGGGGGGGGGGGTGGGGGGGGGGGGGGGTGGGGGGGGGGGGGGGTGGGGGGGGGGGGGGGTGGGGGGGGGGGGGGGTGGGGGGGGGGGGGGGTGGGGGGGGGGGGGGGTGGGGGGGGGGGGGGGTGGGGGGGGGGGGGGGTGGGGGGGGGGGGGGGTGGGGGGGGGGGGGGGTGGGGGGGGGGGGGGGTGGGGGGGGGGGGGGGTGGGGGGGGGGGGGGGTGGGGGGGGGGGGGGGTGGGGGGGGGGGGGGGTGGGGGGGGGGGGGGGTGGGGGGGGGGGGGGGTGGGGGGGGGGGGGGGTGGGGGGGGGGGGGGGTGGGGGGGGGGGGGGGTGGGGGGGGGGGGGGGTGGGGGGGGGGGGGGGTGGGGGGGGGGGGGGGTGGGGGGGGGGGGGGGTGGGGGGGGGGGGGGGTGGGGGGGGGGGGGGGTGGGGGGGGGGGGGGGTGGGGGGGGGGGGGGGTGGGGGGGGGGGGGGGTGGGGGGGGGGGGGGGTGGGGGGGGGGGGGGGTGGGGGGGGGGGGGGGTGGGGGGGGGGGGGGGTGGGGGGGGGGGGGGGTGGGGGGGGGGGGGGGTGGGGGGGGGGGGGGGTGGGGGGGGGGGGGGGTGGGGGGGGGGGGGGGTGGGGGGGGGGGGGGGTGGGGGGGGGGGGGGGTGGGGGGGGGGGGGGGTGGGGGGGGGGGGGGGTGGGGGGGGGGGGGGGTGGGGGGGGGGGGGGGTGGGGGGGGGGGGGGGTGGGGGGGGGGGGGGGTGGGGGGGGGGGGGGGTGGGGGGGGGGGGGGGTGGGGGGGGGGGGGGGTGGGGGGGGGGGGGGGTGGGGGGGGGGGGGGGTGGGGGGGGGGGGGGGTGGGGGGGGGGGGGGGTGGGGGGGGGGGGGGGTGGGGGGGGGGGGGGGTGGGGGGGGGGGGGGGTGGGGGGGGGGGGGGGTGGGGGGGGGGGGGGGTGGGGGGGGGGGGGGGTGGGGGGGGGGGGGGGTGGGGGGGGGGGGGGGTGGGGGGGGGGGGGGGTGGGGGGGGGGGGGGGTGGGGGGGGGGGGGGGTGGGGGGGGGGGGGGGTGGGGGGGGGGGGGGGTGGGGGGGGGGGGGGGTGGGGGGGGGGGGGGGTGGGGGGGGGGGGGGGTGGGGGGGGGGGGGGGTGGGGGGGGGGGGGGGTGGGGGGGGGGGGGGGTGGGGGGGGGGGGGGGTGGGGGGGGGGGGGGGTGGGGGGGGGGGGGGGTGGGGGGGGGGGGGGGTGGGGGGGGGGGGGGGTGGGGGGGGGGGGGGGTGGGGGGGGGGGGGGGTGGGGGGGGGGGGGGGTGGGGGGGGGGGGGGGTGGGGGGGGGGGGGGGTGGGGGGGGGGGGGGGTGGGGGGGGGGGGGGGTGGGGGGGGGGGGGGGTGGGGGGGGGGGGGGGTGGGGGGGGGGGGGGGTGGGGGGGGGGGGGGGTGGGGGGGGGGGGGGGTGGGGGGGGGGGGGGGTGGGGGGGGGGGGGGGTGGGGGGGGGGGGGGGTGGGGGGGGGGGGGGGTGGGGGGGGGGGGGGGTGGGGGGGGGGGGGGGTGGGGGGGGGGGGGGGTGGGGGGGGGGGGGGGTGGGGGGGGGGGGGGGTGGGGGGGGGGGGGGGTGGGGGGGGGGGGGGGTGGGGGGGGGGGGGGGTGGGGGGGGGGGGGGGTGGGGGGGGGGGGGGGTGGGGGGGGGGGGGGGTGGGGGGGGGGGGGGGTGGGGGGGGGGGGGGGTGGGGGGGGGGGGGGGTGGGGGGGGGGGGGGGTGGGGGGGGGGGGGGGTGGGGGGGGGGGGGGGTGGGGGGGGGGGGGGGTGGGGGGGGGGGGGGGTGGGGGGGGGGGGGGGTGGGGGGGGGGGGGGGTGGGGGGGGGGGGGGGTGGGGGGGGGGGGGGGTGGGGGGGGGGGGGGGTGGGGGGGGGGGGGGGTGGGGGGGGGGGGGGGTGGGGGGGGGGGGGGGTGGGGGGGGGGGGGGGTGGGGGGGGGGGGGGGTGGGGGGGGGGGGGGGTGGGGGGGGGGGGGGGTGGGGGGGGGGGGGGGTGGGGGGGGGGGGGGGTGGGGGGGGGGGGGGGTGGGGGGGGGGGGGGGTGGGGGGGGGGGGGGGTGGGGGGGGGGGGGGGTGGGGGGGGGGGGGGGTGGGGGGGGGGGGGGGTGGGGGGGGGGGGGGGTGGGGGGGGGGGGGGGTGGGGGGGGGGGGGGGTGGGGGGGGGGGGGGGTGGGGGGGGGGGGGGGTGGGGGGGGGGGGGGGTGGGGGGGGGGGGGGGTGGGGGGGGGGGGGGGTGGGGGGGGGGGGGGGTGGGGGGGGGGGGGGGTGGGGGGGGGGGGGGGTGGGGGGGGGGGGGGGTGGGGGGGGGGGGGGGTGGGGGGGGGGGGGGGTGGGGGGGGGGGGGGGTGGGGGGGGGGGGGGGTGGGGGGGGGGGGGGGTGGGGGGGGGGGGGGGTGGGGGGGGGGGGGGGTGGGGGGGGGGGGGGGTGGGGGGGGGGGGGGGTGGGGGGGGGGGGGGGTGGGGGGGGGGGGGGGTGGGGGGGGGGGGGGGTGGGGGGGGGGGGGGGTGGGGGGGGGGGGGGGTGGGGGGGGGGGGGGGTGGGGGGGGGGGGGGGTGGGGGGGGGGGGGGGTGGGGGGGGGGGGGGGTGGGGGGGGGGGGGGGTGGGGGGGGGGGGGGGTGGGGGGGGGGGGGGGTGGGGGGGGGGGGGGGTGGGGGGGGGGGGGGGTGGGGGGGGGGGGGGGTGGGGGGGGGGGGGGGTGGGGGGGGGGGGGGGTGGGGGGGGGGGGGGGTGGGGGGGGGGGGGGGTGGGGGGGGGGGGGGGTGGGGGGGGGGGGGGGTGGGGGGGGGGGGGGGTGGGGGGGGGGGGGGGTGGGGGGGGGGGGGGGTGGGGGGGGGGGGGGGTGGGGGGGGGGGGGGGTGGGGGGGGGGGGGGGTGGGGGGGGGGGGGGGTGGGGGGGGGGGGGGGTGGGGGGGGGGGGGGGTGGGGGGGGGGGGGGGTGGGGGGGGGGGGGGGTGGGGGGGGGGGGGGGTGGGGGGGGGGGGGGGTGGGGGGGGGGGGGGGTGGGGGGGGGGGGGGGTGGGGGGGGGGGGGGGTGGGGGGGGGGGGGGGTGGGGGGGGGGGGGGGTGGGGGGGGGGGGGGGTGGGGGGGGGGGGGGGTGGGGGGGGGGGGGGGTGGGGGGGGGGGGGGGTGGGGGGGGGGGGGGGTGGGGGGGGGGGGGGGTGGGGGGGGGGGGGGGTGGGGGGGGGGGGGGGTGGGGGGGGGGGGGGGTGGGGGGGGGGGGGGGTGGGGGGGGGGGGGGGTGGGGGGGGGGGGGGGTGGGGGGGGGGGGGGGTGGGGGGGGGGGGGGGTGGGGGGGGGGGGGGGTGGGGGGGGGGGGGGGTGGGGGGGGGGGGGGGTGGGGGGGGGGGGGGGTGGGGGGGGGGGGGGGTGGGGGGGGGGGGGGGTGGGGGGGGGGGGGGGTGGGGGGGGGGGGGGGTGGGGGGGGGGGGGGGTGGGGGGGGGGGGGGGTGGGGGGGGGGGGGGGTGGGGGGGGGGGGGGGTGGGGGGGGGGGGGGGTGGGGGGGGGGGGGGGTGGGGGGGGGGGGGGGTGGGGGGGGGGGGGGGTGGGGGGGGGGGGGGGTGGGGGGGGGGGGGGGTGGGGGGGGGGGGGGGTGGGGGGGGGGGGGGGTGGGGGGGGGGGGGGGTGGGGGGGGGGGGGGGTGGGGGGGGGGGGGGGTGGGGGGGGGGGGGGGTGGGGGGGGGGGGGGGTGGGGGGGGGGGGGGGTGGGGGGGGGGGGGGGTGGGGGGGGGGGGGGGTGGGGGGGGGGGGGGGTGGGGGGGGGGGGGGGTGGGGGGGGGGGGGGGTGGGGGGGGGGGGGGGTGGGGGGGGGGGGGGGTGGGGGGGGGGGGGGGTGGGGGGGGGGGGGGGTGGGGGGGGGGGGGGGTGGGGGGGGGGGGGGGTGGGGGGGGGGGGGGGTGGGGGGGGGGGGGGGTGGGGGGGGGGGGGGGTGGGGGGGGGGGGGGGTGGGGGGGGGGGGGGGTGGGGGGGGGGGGGGGTGGGGGGGGGGGGGGGTGGGGGGGGGGGGGGGTGGGGGGGGGGGGGGGTGGGGGGGGGGGGGGGTGGGGGGGGGGGGGGGTGGGGGGGGGGGGGGGTGGGGGGGGGGGGGGGTGGGGGGGGGGGGGGGTGGGGGGGGGGGGGGGTGGGGGGGGGGGGGGGTGGGGGGGGGGGGGGGTGGGGGGGGGGGGGGGTGGGGGGGGGGGGGGGTGGGGGGGGGGGGGGGTGGGGGGGGGGGGGGGTGGGGGGGGGGGGGGGTGGGGGGGGGGGGGGGTGGGGGGGGGGGGGGGTGGGGGGGGGGGGGGGTGGGGGGGGGGGGGGGTGGGGGGGGGGGGGGGTGGGGGGGGGGGGGGGTGGGGGGGGGGGGGGGTGGGGGGGGGGGGGGGTGGGGGGGGGGGGGGGTGGGGGGGGGGGGGGGTGGGGGGGGGGGGGGGTGGGGGGGGGGGGGGGTGGGGGGGGGGGGGGGTGGGGGGGGGGGGGGGTGGGGGGGGGGGGGGGTGGGGGGGGGGGGGGGTGGGGGGGGGGGGGGGTGGGGGGGGGGGGGGGTGGGGGGGGGGGGGGGTGGGGGGGGGGGGGGGTGGGGGGGGGGGGGGGTGGGGGGGGGGGGGGGTGGGGGGGGGGGGGGGTGGGGGGGGGGGGGGGTGGGGGGGGGGGGGGGTGGGGGGGGGGGGGGGTGGGGGGGGGGGGGGGTGGGGGGGGGGGGGGGTGGGGGGGGGGGGGGGTGGGGGGGGGGGGGGGTGGGGGGGGGGGGGGGTGGGGGGGGGGGGGGGTGGGGGGGGGGGGGGGTGGGGGGGGGGGGGGGTGGGGGGGGGGGGGGGTGGGGGGGGGGGGGGGTGGGGGGGGGGGGGGGTGGGGGGGGGGGGGGGTGGGGGGGGGGGGGGGTGGGGGGGGGGGGGGGTGGGGGGGGGGGGGGGTGGGGGGGGGGGGGGGTGGGGGGGGGGGGGGGTGGGGGGGGGGGGGGGTGGGGGGGGGGGGGGGTGGGGGGGGGGGGGGGTGGGGGGGGGGGGGGGTGGGGGGGGGGGGGGGTGGGGGGGGGGGGGGGTGGGGGGGGGGGGGGGTGGGGGGGGGGGGGGGTGGGGGGGGGGGGGGGTGGGGGGGGGGGGGGGTGGGGGGGGGGGGGGGTGGGGGGGGGGGGGGGTGGGGGGGGGGGGGGGTGGGGGGGGGGGGGGGTGGGGGGGGGGGGGGGTGGGGGGGGGGGGGGGTGGGGGGGGGGGGGGGTGGGGGGGGGGGGGGGTGGGGGGGGGGGGGGGTGGGGGGGGGGGGGGGTGGGGGGGGGGGGGGGTGGGGGGGGGGGGGGGTGGGGGGGGGGGGGGGTGGGGGGGGGGGGGGGTGGGGGGGGGGGGGGGTGGGGGGGGGGGGGGGTGGGGGGGGGGGGGGGTGGGGGGGGGGGGGGGTGGGGGGGGGGGGGGGTGGGGGGGGGGGGGGGTGGGGGGGGGGGGGGGTGGGGGGGGGGGGGGGTGGGGGGGGGGGGGGGTGGGGGGGGGGGGGGGTGGGGGGGGGGGGGGGTGGGGGGGGGGGGGGGTGGGGGGGGGGGGGGGTGGGGGGGGGGGGGGGTGGGGGGGGGGGGGGGTGGGGGGGGGGGGGGGTGGGGGGGGGGGGGGGTGGGGGGGGGGGGGGGTGGGGGGGGGGGGGGGTGGGGGGGGGGGGGGGTGGGGGGGGGGGGGGGTGGGGGGGGGGGGGGGTGGGGGGGGGGGGGGGTGGGGGGGGGGGGGGGTGGGGGGGGGGGGGGGTGGGGGGGGGGGGGGGTGGGGGGGGGGGGGGGTGGGGGGGGGGGGGGGTGGGGGGGGGGGGGGGTGGGGGGGGGGGGGGGTGGGGGGGGGGGGGGGTGGGGGGGGGGGGGGGTGGGGGGGGGGGGGGGTGGGGGGGGGGGGGGGTGGGGGGGGGGGGGGGTGGGGGGGGGGGGGGGTGGGGGGGGGGGGGGGTGGGGGGGGGGGGGGGTGGGGGGGGGGGGGGGTGGGGGGGGGGGGGGGTGGGGGGGGGGGGGGGTGGGGGGGGGGGGGGGTGGGGGGGGGGGGGGGTGGGGGGGGGGGGGGGTGGGGGGGGGGGGGGGTGGGGGGGGGGGGGGGTGGGGGGGGGGGGGGGTGGGGGGGGGGGGGGGTGGGGGGGGGGGGGGGTGGGGGGGGGGGGGGGTGGGGGGGGGGGGGGGTGGGGGGGGGGGGGGGTGGGGGGGGGGGGGGGTGGGGGGGGGGGGGGGTGGGGGGGGGGGGGGGTGGGGGGGGGGGGGGGTGGGGGGGGGGGGGGGTGGGGGGGGGGGGGGGTGGGGGGGGGGGGGGGTGGGGGGGGGGGGGGGTGGGGGGGGGGGGGGGTGGGGGGGGGGGGGGGTGGGGGGGGGGGGGGGTGGGGGGGGGGGGGGGTGGGGGGGGGGGGGGGTGGGGGGGGGGGGGGGTGGGGGGGGGGGGGGGTGGGGGGGGGGGGGGGTGGGGGGGGGGGGGGGTGGGGGGGGGGGGGGGTGGGGGGGGGGGGGGGTGGGGGGGGGGGGGGGTGGGGGGGGGGGGGGGTGGGGGGGGGGGGGGGTGGGGGGGGGGGGGGGTGGGGGGGGGGGGGGGTGGGGGGGGGGGGGGGTGGGGGGGGGGGGGGGTGGGGGGGGGGGGGGGTGGGGGGGGGGGGGGGTGGGGGGGGGGGGGGGTGGGGGGGGGGGGGGGTGGGGGGGGGGGGGGGTGGGGGGGGGGGGGGGTGGGGGGGGGGGGGGGTGGGGGGGGGGGGGGGTGGGGGGGGGGGGGGGTGGGGGGGGGGGGGGGTGGGGGGGGGGGGGGGTGGGGGGGGGGGGGGGTGGGGGGGGGGGGGGGTGGGGGGGGGGGGGGGTGGGGGGGGGGGGGGGTGGGGGGGGGGGGGGGTGGGGGGGGGGGGGGGTGGGGGGGGGGGGGGGTGGGGGGGGGGGGGGGTGGGGGGGGGGGGGGGTGGGGGGGGGGGGGGGTGGGGGGGGGGGGGGGTGGGGGGGGGGGGGGGTGGGGGGGGGGGGGGGTGGGGGGGGGGGGGGGTGGGGGGGGGGGGGGGTGGGGGGGGGGGGGGGTGGGGGGGGGGGGGGGTGGGGGGGGGGGGGGGTGGGGGGGGGGGGGGGTGGGGGGGGGGGGGGGTGGGGGGGGGGGGGGGTGGGGGGGGGGGGGGGTGGGGGGGGGGGGGGGTGGGGGGGGGGGGGGGTGGGGGGGGGGGGGGGTGGGGGGGGGGGGGGGTGGGGGGGGGGGGGGGTGGGGGGGGGGGGGGGTGGGGGGGGGGGGGGGTGGGGGGGGGGGGGGGTGGGGGGGGGGGGGGGTGGGGGGGGGGGGGGGTGGGGGGGGGGGGGGGTGGGGGGGGGGGGGGGTGGGGGGGGGGGGGGGTGGGGGGGGGGGGGGGTGGGGGGGGGGGGGGGTGGGGGGGGGGGGGGGTGGGGGGGGGGGGGGGTGGGGGGGGGGGGGGGTGGGGGGGGGGGGGGGTGGGGGGGGGGGGGGGTGGGGGGGGGGGGGGGTGGGGGGGGGGGGGGGTGGGGGGGGGGGGGGGTGGGGGGGGGGGGGGGTGGGGGGGGGGGGGGGTGGGGGGGGGGGGGGGTGGGGGGGGGGGGGGGTGGGGGGGGGGGGGGGTGGGGGGGGGGGGGGGTGGGGGGGGGGGGGGGTGGGGGGGGGGGGGGGTGGGGGGGGGGGGGGGTGGGGGGGGGGGGGGGTGGGGGGGGGGGGGGGTGGGGGGGGGGGGGGGTGGGGGGGGGGGGGGGTGGGGGGGGGGGGGGGTGGGGGGGGGGGGGGGTGGGGGGGGGGGGGGGTGGGGGGGGGGGGGGGTGGGGGGGGGGGGGGGTGGGGGGGGGGGGGGGTGGGGGGGGGGGGGGGTGGGGGGGGGGGGGGGTGGGGGGGGGGGGGGGTGGGGGGGGGGGGGGGTGGGGGGGGGGGGGGGTGGGGGGGGGGGGGGGTGGGGGGGGGGGGGGGTGGGGGGGGGGGGGGGTGGGGGGGGGGGGGGGTGGGGGGGGGGGGGGGTGGGGGGGGGGGGGGGTGGGGGGGGGGGGGGGTGGGGGGGGGGGGGGGTGGGGGGGGGGGGGGGTGGGGGGGGGGGGGGGTGGGGGGGGGGGGGGGTGGGGGGGGGGGGGGGTGGGGGGGGGGGGGGGTGGGGGGGGGGGGGGGTGGGGGGGGGGGGGGGTGGGGGGGGGGGGGGGTGGGGGGGGGGGGGGGTGGGGGGGGGGGGGGGTGGGGGGGGGGGGGGGTGGGGGGGGGGGGGGGTGGGGGGGGGGGGGGGTGGGGGGGGGGGGGGGTGGGGGGGGGGGGGGGTGGGGGGGGGGGGGGGTGGGGGGGGGGGGGGGTGGGGGGGGGGGGGGGTGGGGGGGGGGGGGGGTGGGGGGGGGGGGGGGTGGGGGGGGGGGGGGGTGGGGGGGGGGGGGGGTGGGGGGGGGGGGGGGTGGGGGGGGGGGGGGGTGGGGGGGGGGGGGGGTGGGGGGGGGGGGGGGTGGGGGGGGGGGGGGGTGGGGGGGGGGGGGGGTGGGGGGGGGGGGGGGTGGGGGGGGGGGGGGGTGGGGGGGGGGGGGGGTGGGGGGGGGGGGGGGTGGGGGGGGGGGGGGGTGGGGGGGGGGGGGGGTGGGGGGGGGGGGGGGTGGGGGGGGGGGGGGGTGGGGGGGGGGGGGGGTGGGGGGGGGGGGGGGTGGGGGGGGGGGGGGGTGGGGGGGGGGGGGGGTGGGGGGGGGGGGGGGTGGGGGGGGGGGGGGGTGGGGGGGGGGGGGGGTGGGGGGGGGGGGGGGTGGGGGGGGGGGGGGGTGGGGGGGGGGGGGGGTGGGGGGGGGGGGGGGTGGGGGGGGGGGGGGGTGGGGGGGGGGGGGGGTGGGGGGGGGGGGGGGTGGGGGGGGGGGGGGGTGGGGGGGGGGGGGGGTGGGGGGGGGGGGGGGTGGGGGGGGGGGGGGGTGGGGGGGGGGGGGGGTGGGGGGGGGGGGGGGTGGGGGGGGGGGGGGGTGGGGGGGGGGGGGGGTGGGGGGGGGGGGGGGTGGGGGGGGGGGGGGGTGGGGGGGGGGGGGGGTGGGGGGGGGGGGGGGTGGGGGGGGGGGGGGGTGGGGGGGGGGGGGGGTGGGGGGGGGGGGGGGTGGGGGGGGGGGGGGGTGGGGGGGGGGGGGGGTGGGGGGGGGGGGGGGTGGGGGGGGGGGGGGGTGGGGGGGGGGGGGGGTGGGGGGGGGGGGGGGTGGGGGGGGGGGGGGGTGGGGGGGGGGGGGGGTGGGGGGGGGGGGGGGTGGGGGGGGGGGGGGGTGGGGGGGGGGGGGGGTGGGGGGGGGGGGGGGTGGGGGGGGGGGGGGGTGGGGGGGGGGGGGGGTGGGGGGGGGGGGGGGTGGGGGGGGGGGGGGGTGGGGGGGGGGGGGGGTGGGGGGGGGGGGGGGTGGGGGGGGGGGGGGGTGGGGGGGGGGGGGGGTGGGGGGGGGGGGGGGTGGGGGGGGGGGGGGGTGGGGGGGGGGGGGGGTGGGGGGGGGGGGGGGTGGGGGGGGGGGGGGGTGGGGGGGGGGGGGGGTGGGGGGGGGGGGGGGTGGGGGGGGGGGGGGGTGGGGGGGGGGGGGGGTGGGGGGGGGGGGGGGTGGGGGGGGGGGGGGGTGGGGGGGGGGGGGGGTGGGGGGGGGGGGGGGTGGGGGGGGGGGGGGGTGGGGGGGGGGGGGGGTGGGGGGGGGGGGGGGTGGGGGGGGGGGGGGGTGGGGGGGGGGGGGGGTGGGGGGGGGGGGGGGTGGGGGGGGGGGGGGGTGGGGGGGGGGGGGGGTGGGGGGGGGGGGGGGTGGGGGGGGGGGGGGGTGGGGGGGGGGGGGGGTGGGGGGGGGGGGGGGTGGGGGGGGGGGGGGGTGGGGGGGGGGGGGGGTGGGGGGGGGGGGGGGTGGGGGGGGGGGGGGGTGGGGGGGGGGGGGGGTGGGGGGGGGGGGGGGTGGGGGGGGGGGGGGGTGGGGGGGGGGGGGGGTGGGGGGGGGGGGGGGTGGGGGGGGGGGGGGGTGGGGGGGGGGGGGGGTGGGGGGGGGGGGGGGTGGGGGGGGGGGGGGGTGGGGGGGGGGGGGGGTGGGGGGGGGGGGGGGTGGGGGGGGGGGGGGGTGGGGGGGGGGGGGGGTGGGGGGGGGGGGGGGTGGGGGGGGGGGGGGGTGGGGGGGGGGGGGGGTGGGGGGGGGGGGGGGTGGGGGGGGGGGGGGGTGGGGGGGGGGGGGGGTGGGGGGGGGGGGGGGTGGGGGGGGGGGGGGGTGGGGGGGGGGGGGGGTGGGGGGGGGGGGGGGTGGGGGGGGGGGGGGGTGGGGGGGGGGGGGGGTGGGGGGGGGGGGGGGTGGGGGGGGGGGGGGGTGGGGGGGGGGGGGGGTGGGGGGGGGGGGGGGTGGGGGGGGGGGGGGGTGGGGGGGGGGGGGGGTGGGGGGGGGGGGGGGTGGGGGGGGGGGGGGGTGGGGGGGGGGGGGGGTGGGGGGGGGGGGGGGTGGGGGGGGGGGGGGGTGGGGGGGGGGGGGGGTGGGGGGGGGGGGGGGTGGGGGGGGGGGGGGGTGGGGGGGGGGGGGGGTGGGGGGGGGGGGGGGTGGGGGGGGGGGGGGGTGGGGGGGGGGGGGGGTGGGGGGGGGGGGGGGTGGGGGGGGGGGGGGGTGGGGGGGGGGGGGGGTGGGGGGGGGGGGGGGTGGGGGGGGGGGGGGGTGGGGGGGGGGGGGGGTGGGGGGGGGGGGGGGTGGGGGGGGGGGGGGGTGGGGGGGGGGGGGGGTGGGGGGGGGGGGGGGTGGGGGGGGGGGGGGGTGGGGGGGGGGGGGGGTGGGGGGGGGGGGGGGTGGGGGGGGGGGGGGGTGGGGGGGGGGGGGGGTGGGGGGGGGGGGGGGTGGGGGGGGGGGGGGGTGGGGGGGGGGGGGGGTGGGGGGGGGGGGGGGTGGGGGGGGGGGGGGGTGGGGGGGGGGGGGGGTGGGGGGGGGGGGGGGTGGGGGGGGGGGGGGGTGGGGGGGGGGGGGGGTGGGGGGGGGGGGGGGTGGGGGGGGGGGGGGGTGGGGGGGGGGGGGGGTGGGGGGGGGGGGGGGTGGGGGGGGGGGGGGGTGGGGGGGGGGGGGGGTGGGGGGGGGGGGGGGTGGGGGGGGGGGGGGGTGGGGGGGGGGGGGGGTGGGGGGGGGGGGGGGTGGGGGGGGGGGGGGGTGGGGGGGGGGGGGGGTGGGGGGGGGGGGGGGTGGGGGGGGGGGGGGGTGGGGGGGGGGGGGGGTGGGGGGGGGGGGGGGTGGGGGGGGGGGGGGGTGGGGGGGGGGGGGGGTGGGGGGGGGGGGGGGTGGGGGGGGGGGGGGGTGGGGGGGGGGGGGGGTGGGGGGGGGGGGGGGTGG
This sequence comes from Sphaerodactylus townsendi, assembly GCF_021028975.2. Classification (NCBI taxonomy): domain Eukaryota; kingdom Metazoa; phylum Chordata; class Lepidosauria; order Squamata; family Sphaerodactylidae; genus Sphaerodactylus; species Sphaerodactylus townsendi. The sequence continues at coordinate 9,173,032 of NC_059425.1, read as the reverse complement.
GGGGGGGGGGGGGTGGGGGGGGGGGGGGGTGGGGGGGGGGGGGGGTGGGGGGGGGGGGGGGTGGGGGGGGGGGGGGGTGGGGGGGGGGGGGGGTGGGGGGGGGGGGGGGTGGGGGGGGGGGGGGGTGGGGGGGGGGGGGGGTGGGGGGGGGGGGGGGTGGGGGGGGGGGGGGGTGGGGGGGGGGGGGGGTGGGGGGGGGGGGGGGTGGGGGGGGGGGGGGGTGGGGGGGGGGGGGGGTGGGGGGGGGGGGGGGTGGGGGGGGGGGGGGGTGGGGGGGGGGGGGGGTGGGGGGGGGGGGGGGTGGGGGGGGGGGGGGGTGGGGGGGGGGGGGGGTGGGGGGGGGGGGGGGTGGGGGGGGGGGGGGGTGGGGGGGGGGGGGGGTGGGGGGGGGGGGGGGTGGGGGGGGGGGGGGGTGGGGGGGGGGGGGGGTGGGGGGGGGGGGGGGTGGGGGGGGGGGGGGGTGGGGGGGGGGGGGGGTGGGGGGGGGGGGGGGTGGGGGGGGGGGGGGGTGGGGGGGGGGGGGGGTGGGGGGGGGGGGGGGTGGGGGGGGGGGGGGGTGGGGGGGGGGGGGGGTGGGGGGGGGGGGGGGTGGGGGGGGGGGGGGGTGGGGGGGGGGGGGGGTGGGGGGGGGGGGGGGTGGGGGGGGGGGGGGGTGGGGGGGGGGGGGGGTGGGGGGGGGGGGGGGTGGGGGGGGGGGGGGGTGGGGGGGGGGGGGGGTGGGGGGGGGGGGGGGTGGGGGGGGGGGGGGGTGGGGGGGGGGGGGGGTGGGGGGGGGGGGGGGTGGGGGGGGGGGGGGGTGGGGGGGGGGGGGGGTGGGGGGGGGGGGGGGTGGGGGGGGGGGGGGGTGGGGGGGGGGGGGGGTGGGGGGGGGGGGGGGTGGGGGGGGGGGGGGGTGGGGGGGGGGGGGGGTGGGGGGGGGGGGGGGTGGGGGGGGGGGGGGGTGGGGGGGGGGGGGGGTGGGGGGGGGGGGGGGTGGGGGGGGGGGGGGGTGGGGGGGGGGGGGGGTGGGGGGGGGGGGGGGTGGGGGGGGGGGGGGGTGGGGGGGGGGGGGGGTGGGGGGGGGGGGGGGTGGGGGGGGGGGGGGGTGGGGGGGGGGGGGGGTGGGGGGGGGGGGGGGTGGGGGGGGGGGGGGGTGGGGGGGGGGGGGGGTGGGGGGGGGGGGGGGTGGGGGGGGGGGGGGGTGGGGGGGGGGGGGGGTGGGGGGGGGGGGGGGTGGGGGGGGGGGGGGGTGGGGGGGGGGGGGGGTGGGGGGGGGGGGGGGTGGGGGGGGGGGGGGGTGGGGGGGGGGGGGGGTGGGGGGGGGGGGGGGTGGGGGGGGGGGGGGGTGGGGGGGGGGGGGGGTGGGGGGGGGGGGGGGTGGGGGGGGGGGGGGGTGGGGGGGGGGGGGGGTGGGGGGGGGGGGGGGTGGGGGGGGGGGGGGGTGGGGGGGGGGGGGGGTGGGGGGGGGGGGGGGTGGGGGGGGGGGGGGGTGGGGGGGGGGGGGGGTGGGGGGGGGGGGGGGTGGGGGGGGGGGGGGGTGGGGGGGGGGGGGGGTGGGGGGGGGGGGGGGTGGGGGGGGGGGGGGGTGGGGGGGGGGGGGGGTGGGGGGGGGGGGGGGTGGGGGGGGGGGGGGGTGGGGGGGGGGGGGGGTGGGGGGGGGGGGGGGTGGGGGGGGGGGGGGGTGGGGGGGGGGGGGGGTGGGGGGGGGGGGGGGTGGGGGGGGGGGGGGGTGGGGGGGGGGGGGGGTGGGGGGGGGGGGGGGTGGGGGGGGGGGGGGGTGGGGGGGGGGGGGGGTGGGGGGGGGGGGGGGTGGGGGGGGGGGGGGGTGGGGGGGGGGGGGGGTGGGGGGGGGGGGGGGTGGGGGGGGGGGGGGGTGGGGGGGGGGGGGGGTGGGGGGGGGGGGGGGTGGGGGGGGGGGGGGGTGGGGGGGGGGGGGGGTGGGGGGGGGGGGGGGTGGGGGGGGGGGGGGGTGGGGGGGGGGGGGGGTGGGGGGGGGGGGGGGTGGTGGGGGGGGGGCGTGGGGGGGGGGGGGAGGTGAGGGGGTGGGGGGGTGGGGGGGGGGGGGCGTGTGGGGGGGGGGGCGTGGGGGGGGGGGGGGGTGGGGGGGGGGGGGGGTGGGGGGGGGGGGGGGTGTGGGGGGGGGGGGGCTGTGGGGGGGGAGGGTGGGGGGGGGTGAGGGGGAGTGTGGGGCGGGGGGGGGGGGGGGGGGGGGGGGCGCGGGGGGGGGGGGGGGGGGGGGGGGAGGGGGTGGGGGGGGGGGGGGGGGGGGGGGGGGGGAGGGGGGGGGGGGGGGGAGGGGGGGGGGGGGGGGGGGGGGGGGGGGGGGGGGGGGGGGGGGGGGGGGGGGGGGGGGGGGGGTGGGGGGGGGGGGGGGGGGGGGGGGGGAGAGAGCTCCATTTGTTGATTATTCTTTTTGCTGTGCCAAATGCAACCATTACGTAATGGGATTTTATTTAAGGAATAAACTACATTTTAACTCACCGTCGGGGCTAATGTGTGTGTGTGTGTGTTTTTTTAATGCGGGGTGTGGGAATTGTCATTTAAGGAGCAGCGGTGGCGTAGTGGTCAAGAGCAGGTGCATTCTGATCTGGAGAACCGGGTTGGACTCCCAGCTCTGCCACTTGAAGCTGTGAAGTCTTATCTGGGGAACCAGATTAGCTTGTGCACTCCAAAACACGTCAGCTGGGGGTCCTTGCGCGAGTGGTGTAGTGGTTAAGAGCAGGTGCATTCTAATCTGGAGGAACCGGGTTTGATTCCCCGCTCTGCCGCCTGAGCTGTGGAGGCGTATCTGGGGAATTCAGATTAGCCTGTGCACTCCCACACACTCCAGCTGGGTGACCTTGGGCTAGTCACAGTTCTCTCAGGACTCTCTTAGCCCCACCTACCTCACAGGGTGTTTGTTGTGAGGGGGGGAAGGGAAAGGAGATTGTCAGCCCCTTTGAGTCTCCTGCAGGAGAGAAAGGGGGGATATAAGTCCAAACTCTGGAGAGCCTGGTTTGATTCCCCACTCTGCCGCTTGAGCTGTGGGGGCTTATCTGGGGAATCAGATTAGCTTGTGCACTCTGGCACATGCCAGCTGGGTGACCTTGGGCTAGTCACAGTTCTTCGGAGCTCTCTCAGCCCCATTGGATGTTTGTTGTGGGGGGGGGGGAGAGAAAGGAGATTGTAAGCCCCTTTGAGTCTCCTTACAGGAGAGAAAGGGGGATATAAATCCACCACCTCCTCCTCCTCCTCCTCCTCTTCTTAGTAGGATGGGGGAGCTAAGACACCGTTGTGCTTCAATAGGTTGGTATTACTGGTAGAAGGAGATTTGGTTTTTATACTCTTCTTTTTCTCTACTTTTAAGGAGTCTCAAAACGGCTTATAATCACCCACCCCCACCCCGATAATGAGCACCTTGTGAGGTCAGTAGGGCTGATAGAGTTCCGAGAGAACTGTGACTGGCCCAAGGTCACCCAGCAGGCTTCACGTGAAGGTGCTGGGAATCGAACTCGCTCTCCGGGTTAAGGTCCAGCGCTCATGCGGAGGAGCGGGGAATCAAACTCACTTCTGGGAAACAGAGCCAGGTACTCGTAACCGCTACAACATGCCGGTATCAAGATACCCTCACTTCAAATGTCGCTTCTGTCAAAATGCTACCCGTAGTATGGGCACGCGTATACAACATTGTATACATTTTTGTTAATTTTTTAGTATAAACATTAAAGAAGGAGAAGAAAGAAGAGTAACCATCGTGTACAAAGAATTCATTAACATTAGATTTGCTTGTAACTATAATATACATTCAGGAGCCGCGTGGCGTAATGGTTAAGTGCTTGCGCTGCCACTCACACGGTCAGGAGTTCGAGCCCCCTGTGTGTCAGATACCCTGCTAGCTGGCTCATGGTCAGCTCAGTCATCCGTCCATTTCTTGGTCGGTAAATGAGTACCTAGCTCATAGCTGGGGGGTAAAGAATAGTGGGGGAAAGCAATGGCAAACTAACCCACAAAAGAGGCTTGCCTATAAAATCGCTGCTTGCGGTGGTACCCCAGAGTCGGATACGATTGAAGGGGAAACTTTAAGAACATAAGAACAAGCCAGCTGGATCAGACCAGAGTCCATCTAGTCCAGCACTCTGCTACTCGCAGTGGCCCACCAGGTGCCTTTGGGAGCTCACGTGCAGGAGGTGAAAGCAATGGCCTTCTGCGGCTGCTGCTCCCGAGCACCTGGTCTGCTAAGGCATTTGCAATCTCAGATCAAGGAGGATCAAGATTGGTAGCCATAGATCGACTTCTCCTCCATAAATCTATCCAAGCCCTTTTTATAGCTATCCAGGTTAGTGGCCATCACCACCTCCTGTGGCAGCAGATTCCAAACACCAATCACACGTTGCATGAAGACGTGTTTCCTTTTATTAGTCCTAATTCTTCCCCCCAGACTTTGGAGAGAGGGCATAGGTGAGTGTATTCCTTTTTAGGATGCTGTGGTTTTCAGGGCTGTATGGCCGTGTTCCAGCAGCATTCTCTCCTGACATTTTGCCTGCATCTGTGGCTGGCATCTTCAGAGGATCTGAGCTACAGAGGATGCCAGCCACAGATGCAGGCGAAACGTGAGGAGAAAATGCTACTGGAACACGGCCACACAACCCGGAAAACCCACAATACCCTAGTGATTCCGGCCGTGAAAGCCTTCGACAATGTAGGTTTTTTGTTAGCTTGGGAATTCAACCGTTGGACTGCTTTGGGTTAAGTCTACCACTTGTCCTGAGCTGTGATTTTTAATCGTGGTTTTTATGCATCGTCTTTCACACAGGCTTTATGTTAAGCTGCGTTGAGCTCCATATGGGAGGACAGGTGGCCAATAATTGTTTTAAGTGGATTTAATTTAACCCGTGATCAGCTTTTAAAAATAGCGCTCGCTGGAAATCTGGGGGGGAAATAAGAGCAGCCTTTCCAAACACGGGGTTTGATTGTCAGTGTGCGTCAATGCGTTCCGCAAGCTAAGGAGAAAATATAGCACTCAAGCGCCATCAGAAGAAACCTCTGATCTGGAGAACCGGGTTTGATTCCCCGTTTCTCCACATGAGCAGTGGGCTCTAAACTGGAGAACCGGGTTCATTTCTCCACTCAGTTCAGTTGGCCATTCCTTTCCAAGAAGGGCAAATAAGCAAAACAAACAAAAAACCATTTGGTTCTGGTGGGTTTTCCGGGCCGTGTGGCCGTGGTCTGATGGATCTTGTTCCTAACGTTTCACCTGCATTTGTGGGTGGCATCTTCAGAGGTGTATCACAGAGAGAAGTCTGTTACACCCTTTGTCTAGTGGCTACTAGTTGAATCCGGCCGTGAAAGCCTTCGACAATACAAAAAACCATTGGTTTCAGGGGGGAAAAACCCTTTAAAAATTATTTTGTCTCTCTGGGGCTCGTTTGTTGAGAAAACAGACGGGTATTAGACTGACCAATTGTCTCAAGGAGAGACCCTTCGTAAACTTCAGAGTTTGAAAGCCTGTGATCAAGACGAATTGAGCCCCTCCCCCTGGCAGAGAAAGGGGAGATATAAATCCAAACTCCTCCTCCTCCTCTTCCTCTTCCTCCTCCAACTGTGCAAGTAAGATCATATGGAAGATCGCCCAGTTGCAGCATCAAAGTAGGATCTGAAATTAGGGTCTGAGGCTTATTCATTCACAACCTTTCCTCTTAATCATAGTTTAAATTAAAGGAGCAGCAGTGGCGTAGGAGGTTAAGAGCTCGTGTATCTAATCTGGAGGAACCAGGTTTGATTCCCAGCTCTGCCGCCTGAGCTGTGGAGGCTTCTCTGGGGAATTCAGATTAGCCTGTACACTCCCACACACGCCAGCTGGGCGACCTTGGGCTAGTCACAGCTTCTCGGAGCTCTCTCAGCCCCACCCACCTCACAGGGTGTTTGTTGTGAGGGGGGAAGGGCAAGGAGATTGTCAGCCCCTTTGAGTCTCCTGCAGGAGAGAAAGGGGGGATATAAATCCAAACTACTACTACTCCTCCTTAAATTGGGCTAGGAACGCCAACCTTGTGGTGTAATTCTGCTTTGTTCCCTTGCTCACTCCCTGCCCACAAAGACTGTGGTTGTGGCAAACCAGAATTTGTGACTTAACTGTGGTTAATTTGTGAAACCAGGAACTCATCTTGCAATCTGCACAAGCTAACCATAGTTAAGTCATAGCGTCACGTTATGTCTAAACTGAGCCTGTGCGTCATTTGAAGGTGGTGTGCAACAGATTAACAAAACAGCAATCAGGAGTCACTCTTATTGACACACACACACACCCCCACTCCATGAGACTCAATTCCATGAACATCCCAAGAGAGAAAGTCAAGTCCAGCATGGCATAGTGGTTAAGAGCGGCCGACTCTAATCCGGAGAACGGAGTTTGAGTCTCCACTCCTCCACAAGTGGCAGAATCTTATCTGGAGAACTGGGTTCCGTTTCCTGTTCCTGCACATGAAGCCTGCTGGGGGGACCTTGCAATACTCCTAGTTTGCACATATTTTGAACTTTCAAAGAGGCTGTTCCTGCCCCTTGCCTCGCCAGTCCATCATCCCCATTCCCAAACCAGTTTCCAAGAGAAAGAATCCAGGGCAAAACGAAGTGGCTTTGGGCCACGTTCAACATGCAAAGCAAGGTGGAACTCCTTGCCACTGAGTGGGTTCAAATTCACTGCCTCGGAGAGTGGCGGAGTCTCCTTCTTGGGAGGTTTTTCAACAGAGGCTGGATGAACATATGTTGGGAGTGCTTTGATTGGGTGTTCCTGCATGGCCGGGGGTTGGACTGGATGTCCCTTGAGGTCTCTTCCAACTCTAGGATTCTATGATTCTAACTAAATGGAACCTCCATAGTCAGAAGAACTATACCCTTAAATATTGTTCATCGTGACCAAGAGTGTTCCAGAAGTGTTTACTTGGCTGGTGCTGGGAGCTCGGTCCTGGGCTAGATGAATCATTGCCCACAATTAGAAAAAAAGCATGGAGATTTGTTGTCTCTATTACAATTTCCAAGGACCCTCCATGCTCAAGGGCAGTCTACCTCTACACACCAATTGCTTTGGGGCAGCGTAGGGAGGAAACAAGGCAGGGAGACCTGATTTCATGCTCTACCTGTGGGCTATGGGAACTTCCACGTTCCAAGGCAGTGTTCGTTTGAATGCCAGCGTAGCGTAGTGGTTAAAAGCAGTGGGCTCCGATCTGGAGAACTGGGTTTGATTCTTCACTCCTCCACATGAAGCCTGCTAGGCGACCTTGGGCCAGTCCCAGTTCTCTCAGAACTCTCTTAGCCCCACTGACCTGTCAACATGTCTGTTGTGGGGAGAGGAAAGGAAGGAGTTTGTAAGCCACTTTGAGATGCCTTCTGGTCGAGGAAAAGTGGGGTATAAATCCAAACTCCTCTTCTTATTAGGGGTTGGAGGAGAGACGTTCCCTTCTTGCCCCAGAAGAACACAGATGGCCGTTCCTGGGAACGAGCATAACAGATTGTGGTCCTACAAGAAGAAGAGAAGAAAAGTTTGGATTTATACCCCGCCTTTCTCTCCTGTAAGGAGACTCAAGGGGGCTTACAAGCTCCTTTCCCTTCCTCTCCCCACAACAGACACCTTGTGAGGCAGGTGGGGCTGAGAGAGTTCTGAGAGAACTGTGACTAGCCCAAGGTCACCCAGCAGGAATGTAGGAGTGCGCAAACACATCTGGTTCCCCAGATAAGCCTCTGCCACTCAGGCGGAGGAGTGGGGAATCCAACCCGGTTCTCCAGATTAGAATCCACCTGCTCTGAACCACAACACCACGCGGGCATTCAGCCAGTTCTCACGAGCCAGGATTGTTCAACAGAACCTCCATGGCCCTGCAGCCTACCTCTCTGACGCACCGCAGCCAGAGACAGGCACCACCTTCACGCCTTGTCTGTCAGCTTCTGCAGGCATCTGCTCGGCAGCCGCTGGAAGCCACCGGCTGGAAGAGAGCAGCTGGCTCAGCCTCCGGGAGCTCTTGGAAGGGCTGAGCCGCTATTAGCTCCTCTCTCCCCTTTCTGCTGCCATCAAGACGGCTCCCCGGGGGCTCTCCATCCTGGCTAATGGAAGCATTTCCTCTGCCCAGCTCTTTCCTCTTCCCTACCCTGGGCTAAGTGCAGGCCGCCGCTGGCAAAAACCCTAAATGGGGCCCTGGCTCCCTTTCCTCCCCCACCCTCCCTAACAAGCTCTCTCTCTCCCCTCAGCACCCCGGGGAGGACGGCTGGCAGGTGGTGGCGGAGGGTGCCAAGAAGGATTTTTACCCATCCAGAGCTAACAGGCCGCGACACACCCAAGCGGGCAGGAGGAGCCGTTTTCCCCTCGACCGCAATCCAGCGCTTCAGAGCCAGGAAAAGCAGACTTTATTATCTGATGAGAACCGTCACTTTCCGGGCCTCATTGGCCCGCCCCGGGGAGATTTTCTCTCGCTACTCTACCGAATGCACTTTGCACCTGCTCAGAGGCCCCTTCCGCACATGCAGAATAATGCACCTTCAATTCACTTTCACAATTGTTTGCAATTGAGGAGCAGCAGTGGCGTAGGAGGTTAAGAGCTCGTGTATCTAATCTGGAGGAACCGGGTTTGATTCCCAGCTCTGCCGCCTGAGCTGTGGAGGCTTCTCTGGGGAATTCAGATTAGCCTGGGCACTCCCACACACACCAGCGGGGTGACCTTGAGCTAGTCACAGCTTCTCGGAGCTCTCTCAGCCCCACCCACCTCACAGGGTGTTTGTTGTGAGGGGGGGAGGGCAAGGAGATTGTCAGCCCCTTTGAGTCTCCTGCAGGAGAGAAAGGGGGGATATAAATCCAAACTCTTCTTCTTCTTCAAGTGGCGTTTGCTTATCCTGCACGATAAAACCCAGCTGCAAAGTGCGTTGAAAGTGGATTGATTTTTTTTTATTTTGATAGAACATAATATTAAAATTTAAAATAAGGCACAGGCTTAGTTTTTTGATCTAAGGAATTACATATTTATTTGTCAATTAATCTGATTAAGTATGTTTCACATATTTGATGTATATTATAAAGGTAAAGTTTTATAAAGGTAAATTTTGATACCAAATTCTTCCCCCCAGCATTTTCAGTGTATGCCCCCTGGTTCTAGTATTGTGAGAAAGGGAGAAAAATTTCTCTCTGCCGATATTTTCTACCCCATGCATAATTTTATAGACTTCAATTATATCCCCCCTCAGACGTCTCCTCTCCAAACTAAAGAATCCCAAACGCTGCAGCCTCTCCTCATAAGGAAGGTGCTCCAGTCCCTCAATCATCCTCGTGGCCCTTCTCTGCACTTTTTCTATCTCTTCAATATCCTTTTTGAGATGTGGCGACCAGAACTGAACACAGGACTCCAAGTGTGGTCGCACCACGGCTTTATATAAGGGCATGACAATCCTTGCAGTTTTATTATCAACCCCTTTCCTAATGATCCCCAGCATAGAGTTTGCCTTTTTCACAGCTGCCATGCATTGAGTTGACATTCCCATGGAACTATCAACTAAGACGCCCAAATCCCTTTCCTGGTCTGTGACTGATAGCACTGACCCCTGTAGCGTGTATGTGAAGTTTGGACTTTTTGCCCCTGTGTGCATCACTTTACATTTTGCTACATTGAACTGCATTTGCCATTTCTTAGCCCACTCACTTAATTTATCAAGGTCCACTTGGAGCTCTTCGCAATCCTTTGTGGTTCTCACTATCCTACATAATTTGGCATCATCTGCAAACTTGGCCACCACGCTACCCACCCCTACTTCCAGGTCATTTATGAATAGGTTAAAGAGCACTGGTCCCAAAACGGTTCCTTGGGGGACACCACTCCTTACATCTCTCCATTGTGAGAATTTCCCATTTACACCCACTCTTTGCTTCCTGTTCCTCAACCAGTTTTTAATCCATAGGAGGACTTCCCCTCTTATTCCTTCATTGCTGAGTTTTGTCAACAACTCTGTGAGGAACTTTGTCGAAAGCCTTTTGGAAATCCAAGTAGACAATGTCCACTGGTTCCCCCTTATCCACAGTCATGGGTGTGCCCAGGCCTCTACAGAATCGCAAGGATTTCACTGAATGGATATTATTTATACAGAACCCAATGATCTTTTGTGCATTTGATATTTATTCATGTTTATGCATGGCCAGTTTATCTCTTTTTAGAGAGCCAGCGTGGTGTAGTGGTTAAGAGCAAGTGTGCTCTAATCTGGAGACCCTGGTTTGATTCCCCGCTCTGCCGCTTGAGCTGTGGGAGCTTATCTGGGGAACCAGATTAGCTTGTGCACTCCAGCACATGCCAGCTGGGTGACCTTGGGCTAGTCACAGTTCTTCGGAGCTTTCTCAGCCCCACTGGATGTTTGTTGTGGGGGGGAGAGAAAGGAGATTGTCAGCCCCTTTGAGTCTCCTTACAGGAGAGAAAGGGGGGATATAAACCCACCACCACCACCACCTCCTCCTCCTCTTCTTCTGAACAGGAGCAGCAGTGGTGTAGTGGCTAAGAGCAGTGGCTAAGAGCAGGGGCACTCTGATCTGGAGGAACCGGGTTTGATTCCCAGCTCTACCGCTTGAGCTGTGGAGGCTTCTCTGGGGAATTCAGATTAGCCTGTGCACTCCCACACACGCCAGCTGGGTGACCTTGGGCTAGTCACAGCTTCTCGGAGCTCTCTCAGCCCCACCCACCTCGCAGGGTGTTTGTTGTGAGGGGGGAAGGGCAAGGAGATTGTCAGCCCCTTTGAGTCTCCTGCAGGAGAGAAAGGGGGGATATAAATCCAAACTCCTCTTACTCCTCTTACTCCTCCTCCTCCTCCTCCTCCTCCTCTTCTTCTTCTTCTTCTTCTTCTTCTTCTTCTTCTTCTTCTTCTTCTTCTTCTTCTTCTTCTTCTTCTTCTTCTTCTTTTAAGTGGGATGGGAGAGCTACCGTTGTGCTTCAAAAGGCTGGTATTACTGGCAGAAGAAGAGTTGGTTTTTATATCCTTCGTTTTCTCTACTTTTAAGGAGTCCCAAAACGGCTTATAATCCCCCACCCCCACCCCGATAATGAGCACCTTGTGAGGTCAGTAGGGCTGATAGAGTTCTGAGAGAACTCTGAGAGATAGTTTCCAAGCTGAATTTCAAGTTTCACTTGAATGGGTCTTCTTTAAATAGTCCTTCTGTCTGGATATCAGGACCTCATGTGAGAGCTCAGTTTGGAAATTCAGTTTGGAAACTATCTAGTGTAAGAAAAAACAGTTGTGCTCCTAGAGGAGTAAGAAAAAGAATACTTTGTACAACAATTATTGGCTTGACAAAGGACTGCCGAAATAAAAACCTAATCTAGGGGTTTTATAGCCATACCTGACGGTGTACTTACTAAACATTTTTTGTATATTTGTGATAGTAAGATAACGTTAAAATGATACTCACCTAGTGAGTTGGAGTATGCATGGTGTAATATTTGTGACAGTACCTGTTGTACACCTGCCTTGATTATTATGATTCTTTTCAGACGGGCAGAGCGATTTTTACTTCTTCTCGTACCCATACAGTTCCTGGCTCAGCCTTTCTATTTAGGGGAACTACAACTCCCAAGGTGCATTGCAGCAGCAGGGGGGGCATGCCCTTCTTCCCTGCAACATCAGGACCAGCCCGAGCATCCTCCAGAGAGGGATACGGGCGTCAGGCAGGGGGAGGCGGCGCCTGGAACATCCCTGCTGCTGGGAAGGGCAGACTCCTCCCCGGTAAGGTTGCAGCAGCTGCTGCTTCTCCCATTACTGTGGGGGGGGGAGGGGAAGTTGGGGGGGTTGAAAGGTGAGAAGGGGGGAGCGCAAGCCTGGTGGGGGATTGGTCCCATCCCCTGCAGGAAGGAGCTGGTCCGAAGGGGAGCCAGAGGGGGGCAGTTTCCGCGTGCCCCCCGGACGGAAGGGGTGCCCCCCAAGCCAAACTTTCGAGGAAGGGGGCAGAGCCAGCCCCACCTGCTTCCAAACCGTACCCCACTTGTGCCAATGGTGTGTGGCTGGCCCCTGCTTCCGAGGCAGAGCTGTCCTGGGGGTCGCCTGGCTGCTCTGCCCCCCACTTAGTGTGGGCTTTGGGGGGCCCTTTTGGGATCCTTCTGTCTTTCAGACCCCTTGGAGTTCCGGCCTCTGGTTCCCGAATCGTTTCCAGGACCTCCTCTGGACCCCCTGCGTTTCTGGACCCTCCTCTTTTGGGAACTGTACTTCCGACGGCTTCTGGGACCCCTCGACTTCCCCTGGGTGACGTTGGCACTCCGGGGTCGGCTCCCCGTGCCCGGCCAGGCCGCTGCCCGCCTTCTGCCTCACCCACCCCTTGCCCCCGCCATCCCGTTTGGGTTTCTTGCTGCAGAGCCTGGCTGAGCTGCCAGCGGTTCGTTTAGAGACCTCTGGGGGGTTGGGGGAGAGAGTCCGGACATCTTCTCCTTCCCCTGTCTGTCTGCCAGCGCCGGAAAGGGCCATCGCAGGATGTGGCGGGCATCCACGCCAGGAGCGCCGCCGCCATCTGGGAATCCATCACCTGTCCGGGAATCACTTCGTATTTCTACTTCGTCAGATTGGACCATCGGCCGCTCAGTGATGTCGCTGTGATTCCCTTCCCCCTCCAGCTACATGGGAACAAACCTCGAGCAAACTTGGCTCTGCGAATGCGCCACCCCTGCACCCGGTTCCTCGATTCCTGGCAGCAGTGCTGAGCCCGGCAGTGGAGAAGGGTAGGGAATCCGGGTCCAACTGCTCTATCCCTTACTCCAGCATCGGTCCAAAGTCCGGGAGCCGAAGCACACAGCCCATCGCCGAGATAATTCAACGCACATCAGCGAATGCTTTTTTGACCGGGCCGCTTCGTCCTGGGCCTGGCTGCCCAAAGGGTGGATTTGTGGACAAGGTTTTATTGTCTGCTTTCACAGTTCTGCACATGGAATGTGGAAAGGGTCGCACTGCAGGGGTGGCGTGCGATTCCTGTCTTTTGAGCTCGCTGAGGCTGCGTCCTCACGTTTGACTCCGGGGGAGTTCTGACGGGTTCCCCGCGACCGCTCTTTGGGGGTGTGGAGACGGAACGTTAGGGTGCTGTTTTAGTTTCTAGATTTTGGGGCTACCCTGATGCAAAGGGTTGATGGGTCACAGCCCGGACCGCGGGTCTCCGGGCAGACGAAGCCCGTCGGCTTTTTGGACAGGTCATCAGCGAAACCACTCCTTTGGAAGTTAATTTCTGCAGGGCCCTGGGGCTCAAACATGCCCGGATAAGGCCCCAACTTTCTCACCTGGGATACTTCGCGCTCCCTGTCCCAGCCATGCACAGACTGGCTGGGATTACTCAGGAAAGAAAAACTCTGCACACGCTCAGAGAGGTGCCTCCCAGGGCGAAACTGTGGACCGTCCAGTGAAAAAAATCCGAGTTCTCGCAAAGATTACGTCTTCCAGGGCAATAGCTGTGGACTGTGCGGTACAAAACCCAACTTCTCAGGATGTACCTGAACTTAGCACCTGAACTTAGACGGGGCCAACGAGCCAAGATTTTTCATTGTGCGGAGCAGAAGTAAACGAATCAAATGTTTGGTTCTTTGCCTCGATTGGAGCCCGGCCGGAGCTGAGCTCTGCCTTCAGAGCGGGGGGTCTGCCGGATCCTCTTCTTCTCCAGAACTGAACCTGTCCCGCTGGCTCTTCTCGGGGCCGGTCTTGCCTCCCTTTCCCGGGGCAACGTCATGCCCTCGCGAAGCGACTCCAGCTACTCCCTGACTGGCCACACCTCGCACAGCTTTACCCACCTGCGGGTCCAGCGCGCCTGGCTGCAGGCCATTCTTCTCTTGGGGTTCATCCAGATGGTCTTGGGGGTCCTCATCGTCACCTTCAGCCTCCTGGTGACCACCATCGTCCCTGGGCAAAGCATCCGCAATTCTTGCCCCATCTGGGCTGGCTTTCCGGTGAGTCCGCTCCGAGGGGCTGGCGTGGTTGGTGGGAATGCCAATTCTTGCCCCATCTGGGCTGGCTTTCCGGTGAGTCCGCTCCAAGGGGCTGGCGTGGTTGGTGGGAACGTCACTCCGGTTGACCCGCTCTGGGAGGTAAAGGATTAGAGGGTTGGGCTGGGACCCTCGTTCGAATCCCCCACTCAGCCGTAAAACTTAAAACATACAACTGGCTTTGGGGCAATTTTTTTCTCGCCTACTTCGTAGGGTTGTAGTGAGGATAAAATGGAGGAAGGGAGATCATGTAGGCCAGTGGTGGGATCCAAAAATTTTAGTAACAGGTTCCCATGGTGGTGGGATTCAAACAGTGGCGTAGCGCCAATGGGGCTGGGCGGGGCACAATGGGGGCGTGGCCGGGCATTCCGGGGGCGGGGCATTAATAATTTCTCTGTTACTGTAAAAAACTCTTACTGTAAAAAAAAAGTTCCTAATTTCCAGCTGGTACCTTTCTGTCCATAATTTAAACTCATTCTAGCAAGTCCTATCGTCTACTGCCAACAGAAACAACTACTTCTCCTCGAATTGACTGCCTGTCAAATACTTAATACTTTCACATACTTAATTTTGTTTCTAGAAATCAAAAGAAGGATACTTTCCTTAAACAAGGAACTTGACCATATTTCTAAAACATGTTTTTAAAACAGCCCAACAGGGAGAATTATCCCGTTTTCTACCTTCGCTAACCAGCCACATAGGAAGCAACAGGATTTTATGATTTTTGGACCGAATGGAATTTCTAATGGAAAAGCAGACCCAATTAGTAACCCCCTCTCGGCACACACAAATAATTAGTAACCCACTCTCGGGAACTGGTGAGAACCTGCTGGATCCCACCTCTGATGTAAGCCCTCCTGAACCAGGTGGACAGATGTTGCCCCTTGGCCTGTGTTATAGAATCATAGAGTGGGAAGAGACCCCCAGGGGCCATCCAGCCCAACCCGCTGCAATGCAGGAATGCCCAATCAAAGTTATCCTGACAGATGGACATCCAGCCTCTCTTTAAAAAACTCCCGAGAAGGAGACTCCACCACACTCTGAGCGGATTCCACAGTCGAACAGCCCTGATTGTCAGGAAGTTCTTCCTGATGTTTAGGTGGAATCTCTTTTCCTTCACCTTGAACCCATGACTCCTGGTCCTAGTCTCTGGAGCAGCGGAAAACAAGCTTGCTCCCTCACCAACATGACATCCCTTCAGATATCTAAACATGGCTGTCATGTCACCTCTTAACCTGGAGCAGCAGTGGCGTAGTGGCTAAGAGCAGGTGCGCTCTGATCTGGAGAAACCGGGTTTGATTCCCAGCTCTGCTGCCTGAGCTGTGGAGGCTTAGCTGGGGAATTCAGATTAGCCTGTACACTCCCACACACGCCAGCTGGGTGACCTTGGGCTAGTCACAGCTTCTTGGAGCTCTCTCAGCCCCACCTACCTCACAGGGTGTTTGTTGTGAGGGGGGAAGGGCAAGGAGATTGTCAGCCCCTTTGAGTCTCCTACAGGAGAGAAAGGGGGGATATAAATCCAAACTCCTCCTCCTCCTCCTCCTCCTCCTCCTCCTCCTCCTCCTCCTCCTCCTCCTCCTCCTCCTCCTCCTCCTCCTCCTCCTCCTCCTCCTCCTCTTCTTCTTCTTCTTCTTCTTCTTCTTCTTCTTCTTCTTCTTCTTCTTCTTCTTCTTCTTCTTCTTCTTCTCTTCACCAAACTCAATATACCCAGCTCCCTAAGTCTCTCGTGTGTTTTCTCATATTTCTCATGTGCTTTTATCTATGCTGTTCCTTCAAGCAGAGGAATCTTGTGAGTTTTTCCTTCCTTCACAACCACTCAGAGAGGTAGGCCAGGCTGAGAGAATCGACAGCCTAAGATTATCCAATCAGTTTCTTGCCTGAGGGGGGATTCAAACCTGGCTTTCCCTAGTCTGATATGCTCACCACTGTATCCTACAGGCACTGCGTGTTGATTTGGAAATCTGTTCTGTTGCTGATCCTTGAAAATATGGCACTGTGGTTTTACAGGCGATTAAAATCAACATTTCAAATCCAGGCTCATATACATGTAGCAGATTTCATCCATATATTCTATAATAAAAAAAGAAAACAGAAAAAATACAGTTGTATTTGCCCGTTAAGGTACACCATAGTAGACTCCCATCCTAGAACTGATAAAATCTCAGTCAATGATATTGACTCCAGTGGTCCATAACTTTAAAATGTTGGTTTAGAAGTTTGATGCACGGAGATCCGAAAATATTTTTTCCCAGGATATTTCAGAGATAGGTGACACCAATAATCTTTCCCCAAAACTTTATTTCTAACAAGATCTACAATGAAACCGGTTTGTTTAGGGGTTTTCTAAACAGGAGCAGCAGTGGCGTAGGAGGTTAAGAGCTCGTGTATCTAATCTGGAGGAACTGGGTTTGATTCCCAGCTCTGCTGCTTGAGCTCTGCCGTGGAGGCTTATCTGGGGAATTCAGATTAGCCTGTACACTCCCACACACGCCAGCTGGGTGACCTTGGGCTAGTCACAGCTTCTCGCTCTCTCAGCCCCACCTACCTCACAGGGTGTTTGTTGTGAGGGGGGAAGGGCAAGGAGATTGTCAGCCCCTTTGAGTCTCCTACACGGAGAGAAAGGGGGGATATAAATCCAAACTCTTCTTCTTCTTCTTCTTCCCTCAGTGTATTGAAATACCCATTGCAAAATACAGATTTATTTTAAAGTGACGAGGCTTAATAAGGAAACATTTAATGCGGATTTGAGACATTCAAGCCAAAAAGTCACGTTGACGTCTAACACCTTCCTCTACCCCCTAACACCCTCCCAGAGTACATCTGCCTGAAAAACCCCTATTAACCATGAAAGGCTATAAGGAACCTCCATGTACAGGAGCAGTCTATCTTTGAATCCCAGATGCTGCAGATCAGCCGTGCAGGATGATTGTTGCCTTCATGCCCTGCGCAAGGGCTTCCAACACAGACGATAGAAACAAATTGCTGGACAGATGGATCTTTTGAATGCAAGGCACAGATAAAACCATAACATGCCCCTCTGGTATATTTATGATTTACCCAATTGATACCCCATCATTCTGCCCAAGGTGGTTGTAGAGTAGCAGCTGTATAGCTGGAGAACAGAACTTCCATGTGCAGAGGTAGTATATCTCCAACTGCCAGTTGGGGGATACAGGAGAGCAGTTGGCTTCCTGCCCAGCGTGAAAGCATTTCCTGCCGCCTCTAGCTGGTTAGAAAGAAGATGCCAGATTTGATAGACCTTAGTTGGATCTTGAAAGGCTGCTTTTGCATTATAATAGCTAAAGGCTCTTTGTGTCCTGCTATAGCACATCTATAAGCGTATAATCTCTTGGCCAAAGCTGTATCCGAAAAAAACAAGAAGAAGAAGAAGAAGAAGAGTTTGGATATATATCCCCCCTCTCTCTCCTGCAGGAGACTCAAAGGGGCTGACAATCTCCTTGCCCTTCCCCCGTCACAACAAACACCCTGTGAGGTGGGTGGAGCTAAGAGAGCTCCGAAGAACTGTGACTAGCCCAAGGTCACCCAGCTGGCGTGTGTTGGGAGTGCACAGGCTAATCTGAATTCCCCAGATAAGCCTCCACAGCTCAGGTGGCAGAGCGGGGAATCAAACCCGGTTCCTCCAGATTAGATACACGAGCTCTTAACCTCCTACGCCACTGCGGTATATATAATGGTATATACCAGTATATATAATGGTATATACCAGTATATATAATGGTTACATACAGTGGTTATATAGAATGGTCACTTATGTCTGGTATTGAGGGGGTAGACTGCCTCTGGCCACAGATGTTCCATTTTAGCAGCTGCTATGGCTCACAGGCACTGATAGGCCTCCTCCTCCTCCTCCTCCTCCTCCACAAATTGTGTAATTCTTTATGTAAACCAACACCGGGGCTTTCCGGCAGTGAGTTCTGCAGTGTTATTTCAGGCTTTCGCTTTCCAAAGCACAGAGTGGTTTGCATAAATAATACAAGCGACATTTCGAGTCAGAGTGAAAAAAGATCGGCGGCTCCTGACCGTACCCTTCAGCATTTCTTGGAGGAAAACAAGATGCGCTGCTCTAAATTTCGTACTAGACTCTCCCCACGCTATTGTGGCATCGCCTCCTTGACGTATCCTGCACCGATTTACTCGGTAGCGGTCTGTCCTCACTGTGACCCCTCCTGCACGTGCAATTAGAAGAGACCCCCAAGGGCCATCAAGTCCAACCCGCTGCAATGCAGGAACGCACAATCAAAGCACTCCTGACAGATGGCCATCCAGCCTCTCTTTAAAAACCTCCAAAGAAGGAGACTCCACCACACTCCCAGGTAGTGGCATAGGAGCAGCAGTGGCGTAGGAGGTTAAGAGCTCATGTATCTAATCTGGAGGAACCGGGTTTGATTCCCCGCTCTGCCACCTGAGCTATGGAGGCTTATCTGGGGAATTCGGATTAGCCTGTGCACTCCCACACACGCCAGCTGGGTGACCTTGGGCTAGTCACAGCTTCTCGGAGCTCTCTCAGCCCCACCTACCTCACAGGGTGTTTGTTGTGAGGGGGGAAGGGCAAGGAGATTGTCAGCCCCTTTGAGTCTCCTGCAGGAGAGAGAGGGGGGATATAAATCCAAACTCTTCTTCTTCCTCTTCTAGTGCATTCCACTGTCCAACAGCCCTGACAGTCAGGAAGTTTTTCCTGATGTTTAGGTGGAATCTCTTTTCCTTCACCTTGAACCCGTGACTCTGGAGCAGCAGAAAACAAGCTTGCTCCCTCATCCACATGATATCCCTTCAAATATCTAAACATGGCTATCATGTCACCTCTTAACCTTCTCTTCACCAAACTAAACATGCCCAGCTCCCTAAGTCTCTCCTCGTAGGGCATGGATTCCAGACCTTTGACCATTTTGGTTGCCCTCCTCTGGACCCGTTCCAGCTTGTCAATATTACGGTGCCCAGAACTGTACACAATATTCCAGGTGAGATCATGGGAACAGTGCGCTCTCAATCCACTTCCACAATCGTTTGCAAGTGGATTTTGCTCGTCTGCACAGTGAAATCCAGCTGCATAATAATTTGGAATGTGGATTGAAAGTGGATCGAAGGAGCAGCAGTGGCGTAATGGCTAAGAGCAGGTGCACTCTGATCTGGAGGAACTGGGTTTGATTCCCTGCTCTGCCGCTTGAGCTGTGGAGGCTTATCTGGGCAATTCAGATTAGCCTGGGCACTCCCACACACGCCGGCGGGGGTGACCTTGGGCTAGTCACAGCTTCTCAGAGCTCTCTCAGCCCCACCCACCTCACAGGGTGTTTGTTGTGGGGAGGGAGGGGAGGGCAAGGAGATTGTCAGCCCCTTTGAGTCTCCTGCAGGAGAGAAAAGGGGGATAGAAATCCAAACTCTTCTTCTTCATTATTCTGCACGTGCGGAAGGGGCCTCAGAAAAGCTGAGTGGGATTTGAATCCAGGCCTCCCATTCCTTGTTGAACCCATTCCGCGGGAGGCACTAACTTCTGTCTGTACCCCCATCTAGTTGGCTTTCTCTGGTCTTGTTGGCATCGTTTCCTGGCGGCGACCTTTCACTCCAGTGGTAAGCATAACTTTTCATTCTCAAAGTGGGCGTACTACAGTTGGCAACTCTGGGGGTTGGGGGTGGAGCCTCAGGGAGGGCGGGGCTTCAGGAGGAGAGATATCTCAGCAGGGGTGTGATGGTATCAAGTCTAAAAGTGTAACCTCTATCTGTGGGTTCTGTGGGGCAGAACTTGGAATGAGTTTGCAACAACAAATTTTAAAAACAAAACGGTTTACTTTCTTCACATATAACATCAAACATCCACGTTTAACGTCACACTTCAAGGTCCTGTTCAGGTTGCATTTTCAAGTCCTTCTAGTTACAGTCTTCTGATATTGCCAAGTCCAATTCTTCCTGCAAGTGGGTTGGCTCCTGAAGACTCCAAGGGCTTGGTGAACAGGATTCAATATGATGAAGGTTTCCAGGAGAACTCTCACCCATTACAAACACAAAAAGAAACCCTGAAACAATAAACTCCAACATTTACAACATAGCAAAAATAAACAACTACCTTCCCAGTAGTTCCCAACAAGATTGCAGTGACCTTAACAAGGTGTTAAGGGCTTATACAAATCAAGGTCCGAGTCTGGTAGCCTCGTCTCCTCCAAACTACATGAGCTCTGCAGCCTTCTGTTGCTTTGAGTCTCCACCCCTTTCTGGGTCAACCCATTCTGAGCATGGGGGTTACAAAAGCAGTCATTTTTTTCCAGTACAGGTGATCTCTGTTATCTGGAATTTAATTGAAACTCCAGCATAACTCCAGGTACCACTTGGAGATTGGCTACTCTGATGCTAACTGTTCCTATTGGAACTTCCATGTCCAGGAGTAGTTTACTTCAGAACCAGGAGTGCAAAATTCCACTGTTTAATTGGGTCTATTAGTGGTCTGAAAGCCTTAGGAATGATATTTGAAAGGGCCCCCGGTTTGATCTGGCAGGAGTTCTGTTTGTTTGTTTGGTGTTTAGGGGTAATAATTATTTTAAGGCGTTATTTATTTTCAGAGGCGGAGGCATCTTCTCAAACGGTCAGGTAGCGCTTGCGGGGGGGCAGGGGGGGAGCCAATAGTATAAAGCTGGAACCGGTCAGCCAAGCGGCTCAGGTTGATCCTGGCCTCAGCAAGGGGAGGCGAGCTTGAAGCCTCCAGTTCAAAGGTGGACCTGCGCGAGCTGAGGTCGGCCACAAATGGACCCACGCCGCCCCCAAACTCCACGTGGAGTTCAGGGGCAAGGCACGCCCAGTTGGCCCTGCTCCTGAGCTCCATGTTGACTTTGGGGATGCAGCTAGCAGTCAAATGCATCCCTGCCCCAACCCCATGGCTACCAATCTTGATCCTCCTTGATCTGAGGTTGCAAATGCCTTAGCAGACCAGGTGCTCGGGAGCAGCAGCAGCAGCAGAAGGCCCTTGCTTTCACATCCTGCCTGTGAGCTCCCAAAGGCACCTGGTGGGCCACTGCGAGTAGCAGAGTACTGGACTAGATGGACTCTGGTCTGATCCAGCAGGCTCTTTCTTATGTTCTTAAGGCCATTGCTTTCACCTCCTGCACGTGAGCTTCCAGAGGCACCTGGTGGGCCACTGCGAGTAGCAGAGTGCTGGACTAGATGGACTCTGGTCTGATCCAGCTGGCTCTTTCTTACGTTCTTATGTTCTTAAATGCCTTAGCAGACCAGGTGCTCGGGAGCAGCAGCAGCAGCAGCAGAAGGCCATTGCTTTCACCTCCTGCAGGTGAGCTCCCAAAGGCACCTGGTGGGCCACTGCAAGTAGCAGAGCGCTGGACTAGATGGACTCTGGTCTGATCCAGCAGGCTCTTTCTTATGTTCTTACAGAGGCGTAACTCCAAGGGGACAGGTGTGTGTGCGATGCACCGGACGCATGGCCCTGTGGGGGTGTGGTGAGGGCGTTCCGGGGGCGGGGCAGGGGCGGAGGACGCACCAGCGCACCAGGCGTGTTCCCCCCTTGCTACGCCTCTGTGTTCTTAGTTTGGGTGGGGTGCAGTTGCAGGGGGGCAGATCCGCAAACCAATTAGCCCCTTTACAAAGGGCTCACAACAACAACTTAGCCGGAACAATATCCACATCATGGGCTGTCATTCCCTGGTTGTTGAATGACTTCGTGAAACCTTCACAGTGGCCCTGAGTAACATGAAGAAATAATCGATGTCAAAAACACAATTCAGAAACAATATAATAACATTACAAAGTGAATGGAATGAAACCTAGTTGTAATTTTCCCAAAAAAAGTTGTTGTGAGCCATTTTTCGAGGGACTATTTGGTTTAGCAGCAGTGGTGTAGTGGTTAAGAGCAGGTGCATTCTAATCTGGAGGAACCGGGTTTGATTCCCCGCTCTGCCGCTTGAGCTGTGGAGGCTTATCTGATTAGCCTGTACACTCCCACACACGCCAGCTGGGTGACCTTGGGCTAGTCACAGCTTCTCTGAGCTCTCTCACCCCCACCTACCTCACAGGATGTTTGTTGTGAGGGGGGAAAGGCCAAGGAGATTGTAAGCCCCTTTGAGTCTCCTTGCAGGAGAGAAAGGGGGGATATAAATACAAACTCCTCCTACGCCTCCTCCTCCTCTCCTCCTCCTCCTCCTCCTCTTCTAGGTGTCTTGGTGTAAATTATCAGACCATAATAGGCCTGTGCATATATTGTTTATTGAATATTAGAGACACTAGCACAGGTACCGGAATGTTAACCTTTGAGCAACCTGCCCATTTTCATTATGGTTGATCTCACACCCACAATATAACTAACCAAATCTGCGAAACTAACCAGTTATGTAGAGGATAACTGGATTACAGATTTCAAGAAGGAAGACACACTGGGGACGGATTATATTGAACAAAAGTTCAAAAATAAGAATATAGCTTTCGGGTATAAAATTAGACAAGGCAGATTAGGGAACAGGAATACATAATACGGAGTTAAAATCGCATGAATATATAAAACTCTGGGGTAGCAGCATTCTCTCCTGGCGTTTCGCCTGCATCTGTGGCTGGCATCTTCAGAGGATCTGATAGTAGGTGAGGCCCTCTGAATAGAGTAGCCTGGTATGTGAGTCACAAAGAAGTCTGTAGCCTGGGAGTAACAATGAAGATAGCAAGGTCAATCCCAGGTTACTCCCAGGCTACAGCAAGGTTACTCACATGCTACAGACTTCTTTGTGACTCACATACCAGGCTACTCTATTCAGAGGGCCTCACCTTTTGACCTCACAGTATATATACTCCACTTGCTTTCCATTCCTACTATCAGATCCTCTGAATATGCCAGCCACAGATGCAGGCGAAACGTCAGGAGAGAATGCTGCTAGAACACGGCCATACAGCTCAGAAACCACACAGCACCCCAGTGATTCCGGCCGTGAAAGCCTTCAACAATACATATAAAACTCTACTTTATCTTTGTCTTAATGTGTTTTTTTTAAGGAGTAGAAGATTTTATGGTATGGGCATGATAGTTAAACTTAAGTTCCCTGTAAGGAAAGTTGGAAGTGTACCATTGAAGGCTTTCATGACCGGAATCACTAGGGTGTTTTGGGTTTGCCGGGTTGTATGGCCTTGTTCCAGTAGCATGCTACTGGAACACAGCCATACAACCCTAAAGTTGGAAGTCTTTTACCTGATGGATTTGTTCAAAGTTATATAAATTGTTTTATCTTCATATTTTGGGATTGATGTAACTTGCTATTGAATGAAGAAATACTTGTAAAAAGGAAGAACTAATTGTTGAGGGATTGGAGCACCTTCCTTATGAGGAGAAGCTGCAGTGTTTGGGGCTCTTTAGTTAGGAGAGGAGACGTCTGAGGGGGGATATGATTGAAGTCTATAAAATTATGCCTGGGGTAGAAAATGTGGACAGAGAGAAATTTCTCTCCCTTTCTCACAATACTAGAACCAGGGGGCATCCATTGAAAATGCTGGGGGGAAGAATTAGGACTAATAAAAGGAAACACTTCTTCACGCAATGTGTGATTGGTGTTTGGAATATGCGGCCACAGGAGGTGGTGATGGCCACTCACCTGGATAGCTTTAAAAGGGGCTTGGACAGATTTATGGAGGAGAAGTCGATCTATGGCTACCAATCTTGATCCTCCTTGATCTCAGATTGCAAATGCCTTAGCAGACCAGGTGCTCGGGAGCAGCAGCAGCAGCAGAAGGCCCTTACTTTCACCTCCTGCAGGTGAGCTCCCAAAGGCACCTGGTGGGCCACTGCAAGTAGCAGAGAGCTGGACTAGATGGACTCTGGTTTGATCCAGCAGGCTAGTTCTTATGTTCTTAACATTTCCTCTTTCCAGGTTTTTTGGTACAACCCAAATTTTCCGGGGGGGGGGCGGCTGCTATCCAGACATGTGTTTTGACCCCCCCTTCCCTATTTCTCCAAATGGATTTACCGGATCCCTGTTTTTCCAGATCACCTTTTTCACTCTTCTGTCAGTCCTGGGCATCATGCTAAGCCTGGCCGGCTCCGTCCTCTCCTGCCAAAATGCCCAGATGATCAGATCCTTGGATCCTTCTTGTCAACTGGTAAGAGACAGATGTGGGTTTCTGGGCGCAGAGTGGCCGGCTCCAGGCTGGGAAATGCCTGGAAATTGGGGGTGGTGCCTGGGGAGGGCGGAGCTTGGGGAGGGGAGGGGCTTCAGCACAGTCTGACGCTGCAGAGTCCGCCCCCCAAAGCAGCCGTTTTCTCCAGGGAAACGGATATTTGGGGTCTGCAGATCAGTTGGAAGGCCGGGGGGACTCCAGACGCCACCTGGGGATTGGCAACGCTATTCTGGGCTCCGCCCCCTGTGTTGGCTGCTAAGCTTGGAATCCCGGTTGAGACTGTGTTGAAAATAGCGTTCCCAGCTCTGGGCTGGGAAATGCTTGGAAATTCGGGGTGGGGGTGGGGTCTAGGGAGGGTGGGGTTTGGAATTGAGAAGGACCTCAGCAGGGTATAAGGCCTGAGGGTCCACCCCCCCCCCCCCAAGTCACCATCTTCTCCAGGGAGAAACTGATAAGAAGCCAATTGCGGGACTTTTCCAGGTGCCATGTAGGGGTCAGCCATTTATTTGGAAAGCCTTCTGTTGCAAAGCTGCAGAGCAGTGGCGAAGATACAAGGGGACGGGGGGGTGCGCCGTGCACCGGGCACATGCCTGGGGGTGCGGAAAATCACCCCAGGCCCCTCCCCCTTTCCCCGCCCCCCTCCATGGCATGCCCCCCGCGGCACCCCCCGTGCCCCCTTTCCCCCTTCCCACACTTACCTTAGTCAGTGGTGGGATCCAAAATTTTTAGTAACAGGTTCCCATGGTGGTGGGATTCAAACTGTGGCGTAGCGCCAGTGGGGCTGGGCAGGGTACGACGGGGGCGTGGCCGGGCATTCCGGGGGTGGGGCATTGCTGGGCAGGGCTGTGGCAAGGACGCAGCCGCTGCGCCGGTCCTTGGGCGGGAAACGAATGCACGCAGGCGCAGGCTGCCACGCACGCCGGTGCACCTCCTGCTAGACTGCTTCAAGTTCTGCACGCTACTGCTGAGAGGAGGGGCGTAACTAAGGCAAAAATCACGCGGCAAGATCACCCATTAGT